>NW_027605307.1:0-31797 GCF_048128805.1 Centroberyx gerrardi | reverse complement strand
TCATAGAAAAACTGCAGAATCGGCAAAATTGCTCCTCTTGGAGGTAGAGCTGGAAGTGTTGAAAGGCCTCTCCTGCGTCTCAAAATAAATCCCTTCCCCTCGCCTCACCTCCAGTCCATCACTTCTTTCCAATTCATCAATGTTTAGCTGAATTATGCTGTTTAGATTTAGTGACCAAAGCCAGCAATCCACTTGCTTAATTTGTCATTGTGTTGACCGTCTGGGTAGTGAGTAATTATTAATAGTGATTATATCATGTGCTTTTGATCTTGAAGTGTTTTTTTCACTGATTGGACTACTCTTAATACCACTTTGACCACTGTAGTACTGATTTCTACTGTGTGTGCATGTAAGGTATGCCTATTCCCATTCAAGGTCAGGTTTCCTCGTATGTCTGTATAGACTGCAATATAATGGTAGAGTGAACCAACAATTATAGGATAACAGCAATTCATCAGTGCTACTATCAGCGTTAGAATCAGAGACTGCACAAGTCAATCTATCCATCTTGCACCAACAAGAGCTACTGCAACCTGTGTTAAACAGCACTTTCAGTTTAGATGGTCGAAAAAACTGTAATCGATTTAACTTAAAAAAAAATGGTCTTTGTTATGTCCTCGTTCAATACTTGCAACCATCTACATGGTATATACTGTAGCCTATCCCCTCTGCACACACTCGCCCAAGCCCCATGAGTCATCAACACGCACACACACACGCACGCGCGCACAGAGTGCAGTGAGTGCACAGCTCGGATATGAATCTCCCTCCATGGGCCGGAGGAGTTGGGTTACTCATGGGCCCATAAACATGTGCTGGCGGCAGTCCAAGGCACTGCACTGTAATTACAAACGTTAGAAACAATATATAAAAGACCCTTCCCCGGCAAGGCCACGTCCCGCGCTGCAATTAGCGTCCTTGTACAGAATTATCACCCTTCAGCAGCAGCGCTGAGTGGAGGCCCGTAATTAGCAGTGTCCTCCTTGGTCCAGGGAAAGGACAACCCTACACATCTCTCTCTCTCTCTCTCTCTCTCTCTCTCTCTCTCTCTCTCTCTCTCTCTCTCTCTCTCGCTGCAATCTGAGATTTCGCTAATGATGACTAACTACCTCTGTTGTCCTTCGCCCCATTTCACCTCTACACACTGGCTCCGGCATCGCACACACGCATGCACACAGTAACACAGAAACATGTCAGGGGGCTGCTGCCTTGTACATCAACGCCGTACAGTCTATACGTGCCCGCCACGCGTGAAAATGAACATACTGTGCCCGCATGTGCAGAAAAAAAAAAAAAAAGGTTATTATGCTCACAAGTACACGCATACGCACCACTTCACCCACGCACATGACACTGTAGGGCTCCAGTAATGCAGCATGCCAAAGTGTGTGCACATATGCAGTGAGTGGGTGCCACTGGGCCAGGCCGAGGCCGCGGTGGAGCTAGTGTGTTGGTGTTGGTGTTGGGTGAGCATGCGGCAGTGGGAGTTGGCCGGTGTACAGGCCAGCAGAGAGGGTGCGGTGTGTTACATGTTCCACTAATGAGTTTCCTTGGCCAGGCTAGACCGTGGGGCGAGCTTATTAGTAAACAGGCTACAGAGAGGAGCCCCTACAGCCCTCTGCTGCTGCTGGCTCTCCAACTGATCCCTCTCTCTCTCTCTCTCTCTCTCTCTCTGTGTTTCTGTTTCTCTCCCTCTCTCTGTCGGTTTCTCTTCCTCTCTCTGTTTCTATTGCTGTAATTTGTCTCTCCCTACGACAATCCTCTCTCTCTCTCTCTCTCTCTCTCTCTCCCTTGCTCCCTCTTGTTGTAGGCAGTAAGATGGTCTTCGACTTCAGCCAGAGGCACAAACAATTTGGCCAACAAGAGAAATCACGGACAGACAGACTGGCGATCCCGGCAGTATTGTAAGTACCATAATGTATTGCAAATTGAATATGTTGTCATTTAATGATGTATTATTATAGTGCAATTGTATTGTCTTCCATTTCATTTAATGACATTAAGTGTATAATTAGATGCTGCGCAAGTTTCATTTGTCATTATACGTATGATATCCAGCTACTCTGTCTGCATTTATTTTCTTTCTTTTTCGGAGTCTTCTAATATTATAATGTGAGCCTTCACTGTATAAAATGCCGTCATTAGATTCAATCAAAATGGCTGGGCTTTGTGCCTTCAGCCCATTTGAAAGGCCAAGTGGCCCCAACAGCTTAACAGTACAGCAGATTCCAAAAAATGGATAATCTTTAATGCACTCGCACAGAAAACACTCTGGGTGTAATCTTTATTGTCCACAAGGCGTATGAAGTCTTGACTCCAGCCCACCAATTCATTCTCTATGCTTGGGCCTGGAACTGTTAGAAAATGGCTTCCACTCTCTGCCTTCCAGCTCTCAGCTCCCCGCCGCCATTTTGTGTATCTCTGCCAAAGTAGTCAGGTAGCAGGATGAGAGGGAGAGAGTGAAGGGGGGGAGAGAAAGCGGGTGGAGCTGGGTGTGAGGTTAAGAAGCAAGCTAAAACTGTATAGATAGGGAAGACCGGAGAGGATTGGAGAAAAGAGGAGAAGGCGGTTGTCCAGGGGGGCAATGTACAGTGATAGGAATACTGAATCTGTCCTTTTCTTATGGGGAGAGGTTTTTAATTGTTGCCGACTGACTGCATACAAACAAGCAGCCTTGCAGCCCCTCTGGACCCTTCCCAGCTCCTCTTCTCAAAGAGCTGACCTTGGGTGGACGCCATAAACTGTTCTTTTCCATTGGCGCAAAATGTGCTGGCAGGGCCCGCAGCTGCACGACCCCCTTCCACCCTCCACCCTCCATCCCTCCGTCGCTCCTCCCTCTCTCCTTCACACCGCCCAGACTCCCCAACAGCCTGGCCCCCGTAGTAACACAACCTGCCTGCTTACAGTGCACTAGAGCCAGAGAGCATGGGAAAAGCTTTAACTTCTGCTTATCTACCTGTCTCCGCCCTGACCGCAGCACGCTATTAGCTGCAGCTTCAGCCCCAGCCCTAAGCCCCTTGCTTCTCTGTGCGCCTATCATCTGCCCTTAGTAACCCCAGGCCAAACCCGACATCCTCCAGCACCAGCAGCTCGCTGCCCGTGGCTCTGGAATTCTGCAAGCGCCAAGCATTCGATTTCATGGGCATATGGCATATAGATCTTCCTGTTTCCTGACCCTAAGATCACAGCTATCAAGCTATCAGTGGGTGTCCTCTACCCCCTTTCTCTTAAAGGAATACACAGAGTTTTGGTGAGACTGGCCCGTTGGTCAACTTACCCTTTAAGTAATGACAACATAGACACCAAAATCATCCATCATGTGTCCATCATTCACTCCGGTGCTCCATGCTAACTCTTTAGCATACACTAAAGTGATAGTAAGAAGACTGACCTTTTAGTAATAAAAAGTTGTTGGTGGTTTTTATTATATGGCATGTAGATTCATACATACAAAATTAAATATCATTAACCCAATATAGCTGATGTAGTTTATTTTTGGAACTATTTGCAGTGGCTTTTAGCTGTACATTGTCATTGCCCACCACATTCACTTAGTGCCTGGTTGTAGTACATTATTTTCAAATTTTCTGTACATTTCACTAGTCTCCTTCACAAAACCAGCCAAACTTGGCTGCATATCATTTAATATTATTATTATTATTAGATTATTATTTTCATTTTCTCACTTTTGAGACAACGCTAGTCGCCTACTATCATTCATCATTCACAGTGTATGCTAAAGGGTACGCATCTACGATCTAATGGGAACACATGGATGATTTTGGTGTTGATTGACCAATGGGGCAATCTCACCAAAACTTAGTGTATTTTTATTTTTTTGGGCATTTCTGCTTTGTTGAATAGTCACAGTGGAGAGAGACAGGGCAGAGAGAGGGGATGACATGCAGCAAAAGGCACGGGTCGGATTCAAACCCGTGCCGCTGCGAGTAGGACATGCTCGGCTGGTTGCGCCAAAACTTGGTGTATTTTCAAGGAATGTGGAAGACATCCTTTCACATCTGCACATAAACACTGTACAGGAATTTTGCCTTGGTGGCACTGGTGCAAAGACATATTGACAACTTACACAGAAACACAGCACATACCGACTATATGGCTATATGGCCTTTA
The DNA here is from genome assembly GCF_048128805.1 of Centroberyx gerrardi. NCBI lineage: Eukaryota > Metazoa > Chordata > Actinopteri > Beryciformes > Berycidae > Centroberyx > Centroberyx gerrardi. The sequence continues at coordinate 27,666 of NW_027605307.1, read as the reverse complement.
GTGATGCTACGCTAACTGCCGAACTGTCTGGGTGTGTGTATCCTCGCTGGCATGCAACTACCTTAGACTCCTTAGACTTAGGTGCAAAAGATAGCGTAGGTCTCACCAGCACCGAGTCGGTTGGCCTATATAGGGCCGTGGCACTCAGACAAGCTCTCATAGAGACAGACAGACAGTCAATGGCCTCGCTAACAGTTCAGACTGCACTCCGTCCCCTTTGGCTCCCCGCTCCTCTAATCTGGCCATGTGTTTGCATATGGGACAGAGTGGCCTCCATATTGTGTTTGTGGAATGAATTATGAATGCTATTGCATAACCGTGGCCTGTTTCTAGGGCATATCTCTATAGCATCTACCCAGAGACCAAAGCATGAATACATTTACCCGGCCTAGACCTCTTGGAAGTGATACTGTGAAGCTGGCCTCTCGAGGGCCTGCCTGCGTTTGTTTATGGTTATATAGAGCAGATGGCCATGCAACATGGTCACATATCACACACACGCTGCCTCGCTGGCACTGCCACACACACTAACACAAATGCATATAGGCAGGAATGTAGGAACATTTGAAGGGGACTCAAATCCACAAAATTTCATTCATTATTCTTGTATAAATCACATATGGACAAGTATAGAATCTCTTTATCAGTGTACATTATATTCCCATTCATCTTGGCAGCAGGCCTAGAAGTATAGGCACCGGAGCTAATAACTGCTGTCAAATGAAGCTTTTCAACACTAACTGTGGTTAACTGTGCTGTATTTACAGCCATAGCTTTCAGCTGAAACTGCTAACCACTGTAGCTAACAGGGTCTGACTACAGCCAGCTGTAGCCTGGGGCTAACAAGTTCCTCAAGGTTACACACTGTATAGAGCCCTGTCTGCCCACTCTGCCCCTCTGTCTGTCAGCTGAAGTTCATATCCAGGGAGAAAGGTATGTGTCCCACCCTCTAAATATAGCTGGCGACAGATGCAGCTCGATGGGGCACTGCCCGAGCTGAAAGGGGCCCTGCAGGCAGGCCAGGGCAGAGCTGGGCAGGCAGACGTGTCAGGACTATAGACTTCTCCTAATAGACGGGGGCCCTCCAGGTCACCAGCAGCCACATGGCACTGTTAGTCTCACCAGCTTCCATTAGCTTGGCAGCTCAAAGGCTAGGCCCCGTTCACATGAGCATTTGTGATACGTCAAAAAACTGACAACGTCTCATGTATTTCAGTGAGACGTATGCATTGGCAGATGACATGGATTGACGTGAAAATATTGCAACTGTCAAACTGTCAAAAAAGTTGAAACTAACTTTTGACGGAGGGCAGGCAAACGTCACCCACTAACATACTTCATCAGCCAATGACATTTGTAAAGACTGTTTCAAAAGGTTTCGAGACACGCCCACAACAACGCAACCTAGGTGGTTTCAAGGCATATGTGCCCATTATTGTGATTAATGCCAAATGTCCCATGAATTTAGACATGGGGGACAAGATTATAAAATTCTAAAGGAGGAGTGTCAGCCATTGGCTACATGCTGGTTGCTCTGTGCACATATAGTTTTGTAATATATTTTATCATTTGCCTGGATCTAGCATGTACAGTATACATCAGTGTCGCCTTCTCTATCGGCCCGTCTGTGTGTGTGCGCACACGGGCATGGAAGTGTATGTATCTGCCTCCATGTGCATGTGACTGTATACTGTGTGTGAGAGATGAGAAGCAGCTGGCAGGGTTGGGCTGAGCGGTCTGGGCGACCCCTGCTGTGTGCCCTGTCATTACAATGACTGGGGTCATTTTTTACCTCTAAAGATGGGGCCGGGGGGCCGCGCTGGGATCAGCTAACTCTGCCTAATCCAGCCCTCTTCACCTGGCATGTTGATGGCTCTGCCTGGGGGAGGGGGGGTGGGGTGGGGGGATTCGGGAGAGGGGGTGGGGGGGTGGGGGGGAGTGGAGTAGTCACTGGGGTCGGTTCATCTCACAGGCAGACAGACGGACACACATATGCACATAGGCGCAGACACGCATGCATGTACATACACACGTACTCACACATACACACAGCACCCAGAATGTCACATACACATGCACACGCACACACACACGCATGTAAGAAGGTCCACACTGATCCACACACACAAACACACATCCACATACACAAATATATATGCATGCACTCGCAAAAACGCACACATGTAGGTCCACACACATACACACCCATATGCACACACATACGCACACCGTCATATACACACACACACACACATACCCATAAACTCTCTCTCCTCACACACACTCACACAGAATTTGCGAGCTCCATATCTGCCCCATGCAGAGGTGACGGGGAGGTCAGCCTGTCTGACTTTGAGCAGAATCCCCCTGCGGCTCGCCCCAGCCATCCCCCCTGGCATGTGTAACAGGACCTGCCCATGCAGCCTCTCCTCTTCTCCCCTCTCCTCCTCCTCCTCCTCCTGCCGCCTCCCCTGGCCCTGGTATAAATAGATGGGTCATGCCTGCTCCGCTAACCCTGGGGGCTGAAAGGGGGTGGGGGGGTGGGGGGGCACAGAAGCCATGCTTCCCTTTTTAAACGCTCCGCCGTGTCTATCTGGATTCCTCCTGTCTGCACCCAGACACCCCTTCGCTTGGCAAAGAGGCACGCATATAGATGTACTTACACACACACAGGCGCTTAGATGCACACAGTTGCATGCACACAAACTAGACACATGCACACTAAATAGGCAAGATTTTTTTGTTTGTTTTAGAATTTTATCAGTCTTGTCTTGATGAAAAAGACTGATGAAAAATGTTTTTTTTTTTTATTCCTGACCACATCCCTGACATAGGAGACCACATAAGCATGAATACAAGAACTAATGAGCATACACAAACACACGTGCAAAACTCACAAGCACTAGCACCCATGTAAACCCGTGGTGTCAAAGGGCCTCCATAAAGGGTGGGATACAGAGAGTTGTAAATCTGAGGTTGCGAGAGAATCTAGGGTTGACGAGCAGGTTAAATGCTGCTCCCAGCTTAAACTTATCTAATGTGCATGCCAATTTAACAAACATTTTCCTTGAATGTGCACAACCCTACAACACAGATCTAAAATCAAAGAATTGATGGTAGCGCATATGCATACACTGAACAAATGTTTTTAATTCATATTGTTGTGGACAAGCACACACATTCAGGAAAATGATGAAGAATGGGGATACACACCATGTAAATGTCCAGTTGCCAGTGCAGGCCTACCCTCCACACTGACCACAGGCCCGGACCGCCAGAATCCCATAGATCAAGTTACAAGGTTACAGCACTCTGTTCCATCTTACTAGCACTCCAGTGAAATTCAGCTTCATTATTGATTGATAGATAGCGTAGCGCTTTGACTGAAGTGTGATTGAATTAAAGCGGCTCTTTAAGCAATGCTGGCCTTTGCTGTGAAATCTGTGTGAATGTGTTTTGCAGTAAATGGCTGTTGTGGTTTGCTTTATTTCCTCTAAAGGGTATTTCTGTGCATTTGTGTGTGAGTGGGCATGTGTGTGTATGTGAGAGCAAGATCTGTGCATGCATGCACATGCTCGTGTGTGCGTGCATTTGCATTCGCAACTGTGTCCATGTGTGCACATGTGCATAGGTTTGTTTATGCATTCATGTGTGCATACCTAAAAGTGTGCATGCATGTGTATTTGTGTGACATTATGAGAGGATGAGGTGTGGAAAGCAGGTCTTTACGCCTCAGCCTTTCTAAACAGCTAATGGAGGAGCGAAGCAGAAGAAGCATATCGGTTACAGATGCTCTGGTTTAAAGTGAAGGACTGCTTGCTGAGTTTGCACACTTATAAGAAGGCAGAATTTTCAGGTGGACAAGCTCCCACTAAAGGAGGTGTTTTTAGATTGTATTACATAACCGTGTCAAGAGCCTGATGCATGTGTGTGCAAGCGTGCATGCCTGCGCGTGTGTGTGTGTGTATGTGTGTGCATGTGTTGTATATTGGTCCTCTTCAGTATGTGTGTGTGGGTGCGAGTGTGAATATTTCCCTGTCACTGGATGATAGCAACTGGCTTCACTTGAAAGCAATAGCTTTCCTGGATGTGCACTCTGTTGGTCAGGACCCCAGAGCCATCTACTATATTAGATTGAAGTATGTCCAGTCAGCAGACTGAGAGGACAGTGTGCCTTGACCTTACCTTATGAAGTCTGGGCCCCACACCACTTAGCTTTTTGCAGGACTGCACAATGTGAATGGATCGTCATATGAATAGCAATATATGCAGACACAGCTTTTTCTATGTAATTTCTGTTTAAACACTTAACAAATTAAAATAAAAATATATTGAGGGTGCTATGCTAATACTTAGGGTTTGCTTGGTTTGAATATTATGAAACAATTCTCTAATTAGTAGGTCAGGTTTTCTGCACAGGACTAGAATATCTTGTTTAGAGGGCCATAAGAAACACTTTTCCTCCTTGTGTTGTAGTGTTATTAGTCTGTTGTGATTTGGAAATTGCAGGTCAATATTGTAATTTCTCCTTTTTTTATTAATTGTGCACTGCTAGCTTTCAGTGAAATGCAGGAAATGACCACAGTGTACAGTATCTTCCCTGTGTGGCTCTGTTTGTGCATGCACATGTTTGTTAGTATGTGTGTGTGCATGCATGTATCTGTGTATGTACACATATGTGTGCTACATCTCTCTATGTGTCAGCCTGTCTCTGCCTGCCGTGTGTCTCTGTGCTTCTCATGTGTGTGTCTGTTAGCCTGTAAGTGTGTGTGTGTGTGTGTGTGTGTGTGCATACTTACAATCCAATCATCCAGTGCTATGCTGTAAGTAAGGCAGTGTTGAATAATGCAGACAGCCTCAGACTCACCACTGAGCAGACACAATGGGGCCTCTCAACTCAAGACCTACTGTTCTGTATTGTGCTGTGCTGTACTCCAGTGCCTTCATAGATGGAATAATATTACTGTGGAGGTACATGCTGAGAACGATTTCGCTGATATGACTCTTTACAGCATATAGTGTGACAGTAAGACATGTGGTATGTGTGTGTGCGCCTCTGTGTGTCCACATGCCGATGTAATGTGTGTGTTTGTCACAGAACACACAAGTATACAGGCATACAAAACTTCATACAGGCATACACATGCACATACTCACAAACCCAATCTGTTCAAGTTGCAAGCAAAACCCAGACACACATACAATTATATTTCTTGAAAACACTCGTACAGATTGACAACCTCTGGGGTCCTAGCAATTGATCTCACAGAAGGCAAATCTAAAAGTCATCATGTTGAAGTATTTCTCCATTTCCTTTGTTGCAGAAGTAACAGATTTTCCCTCTTGGGGCTTTTCAGATGGAGGCTACCTGACAAGCCGCTGAAACCATGATGGAGGGAGGAGGCGATAGGCCAGTGTTCCCCCCTTCGCTGCGTGTTACAGAGCAGGTGAGAAACATTAACAACGGCAGCAGCTGCGGCCCTCTGCTCTGCACATGTGGGCCAGGATATGAGCTAGCTCAAGCTCGCCCACTCTCCACACCGGTCACTAATGTTAACACTCTCCTCTCTGAGCCATAGAAACAGTGCAAGAGAAAAAGGGGGAACACGGTGGAATCAACACGGATCGCTAGGTGGGACGAGACCCATCTCTGTCTTTTTGCATTTTGTTATATGTTGTTGTGAACAATAATCTTGAGCTGTGGAGTGATGTGGACTTGTTGATAGTCACCTTGCCCAGCCCCTTTCAGCATTCATCATAGGCCTATTGAACACTGACCAAAATCATGAACACAGACCAAAATCATGAACACAGACCAAAATCATGAACACAGACCAAAATCCGAAATACAGAGCAAGGTCTGAAAAACGGAGCAATTTTGAAATGGAAAATATTTAGCAAGTTGAATACTGCAATTTAGATTTTTTATAGCTTGAACTATCTTCTGTAAAATCCTTTGCATGTCACAGTATCCCATATGTTATTGACATGGTCACATTTGAATATGGAAATATCTCCTGGCTATACAATTTGTTTGGGACATAAGCAGTTTGTCGGATCATTTGAATTCCCCTTGGCCCCAGCAATGAACCGGGTGACACAGTCACATTGTGTTCTGAGCACACACAGATCCAGTCTCACCGGTGAGGCATCCCAGAGGAGAGTGGCATGTGTATTCCTGTTTCTGTGAATCATAACCACTGTTTTGTATTCAGTGAGGTGTGTCAAAGCGGATTACCTGCATGAACGGGGACCAGAAAGGACTTTGTGTTCAAAGACTGTCCTTTGGGGTGAGGTAGTAGGTTGTATAGTTTTAGGGTCATACCCTTCCTGTCAGATAACTATACAACTTACTGTCTTTCCTGAAGTGGCTGTAATGTCGTCAGATTCCACTTTGGGGGCTTTTGGATCGGGATCATCGTTGGAATTTGCATGTTTACCCACTGACTTTGCTAAGAACAAAATTCAATGGCAGCATTTCATAGAGGTAGGACTAATCCACTTGCAAATGTATGTGCTTCTGGTAATTTTCTTTTTCATGATTAATCATGGTTGAACATTATGATTGGATGTTCAATAAAGAAGACGTTTATTAAACGTATTGTTATGTTTTTTTTTAATCTTTTTGGACAAGCAGTTGGACGATGTTCTCTTCATATCTCACCAGAAATATTAAGTAGACTTGTTGTCATCTTGAAGTTAGAAAAAGGACCCTCGACCTCTTTCCTTAGCTCTTATTTTTTATTTATTGTAATATTTTTCTCTTCCATGATCATCTTAAGGTCGCATGATTATTACCAATGCACTGTGGCTCTGATCCTCGCACTGCTTAGCATTGTTTGCTTCTAATGTTGGTGATGTAGGAATTGAAGCTCTACTTACTGTTACACTCACTGTAAGTCGCTTTGGATAAGTGTCAGCTGAATGCCTAAAATATAAAAATATAAGTGTAAAAATGATGAGGAACTACTCATCTATTATAAGGAAACATGCAGTGTACATATGTTACTCTACCATAGTGCTCTCCGTACAGCTCACACCAAAAGTTGCCAACCAGTGAAGACCATTTCCAAGCAGCCCCCCCTCTCTGATGTTCGTACGGGGTGAGGTAGTAGGTTGTGTGGTTTCAGGGTAGTGATTTTGCCCAATCAGGAGATAACTATACAACCTACTGCCTTCCCTGAAGGGCAGCAATACTACACCAGACAGACAGCAGGGGGCGTCATGTGCACAGCGTCATAAACCTCCCAGGATCAACAAACCAAACCAGGTCAACTGTCTGGCCCAGAGCCGTCAGCCTGTCTCTTATCCAGAATGTAGGCTTCCGCCGCCGATCACAGGAACAGAGAAGGCCTGCAGGTAAAGTCTGTTAACTCTGGCTTTTGTCCTTGATTTGGCTTTTCTGTTTCAAAGGATAATAAAAAGTATGATGATGAATTGCTTTGTCTTTGACTTTTATTTCTGGGGGGTTTTCCACATGTTAAACAGATTTAAATTAACTGTTGGGTCTATTTGCACTCATCACTATCAGTGTAATCTATGGAAATGTTATACAAAACATTGTCTGGCATGTGAGATTAATTGGAAGATGTACTGTATAGCTTTTTAAAAACTACAATAGCCTAATCATCAAATGTAACACCAAGTGCCTTTGATGAACATAGTAGTCCCATAAGTAGTCTAGTCCCATTGTATTAATGCTGAGACACTATTGCTCTCACCCAACCAAATTGACCAAATGCTGGTAAATCTTTGGTTGGTTTATCCAGTCTAATAGCCAGTGTGGAAGGGAACCAACATTTTTTTGGAGGTTGCTTTCTATTGAACAGTTGAGAAATTAGTAAAATTTCATATCCAGCAGTCACTGGTAAAGCGAAACCTTAAGTTTACTGGCTCTATTCAGGCCTGGGATCAGCCGGCAGCCCAGAAACGTCTTAAACCTGAGAGCAGAGCAGACGGAAAGAAGGAGAGCCGTGGCACAGTCTCACCTCCCGGGCTCCAGCATGATTCATATGGCAACAGATGATGGTTACAGTATTCTATCTCTCCCTGGCCAACACCACACACACACACACACACACACACATAGATGATGGACTGAGTGCCAGTCAGTATCAGGCCAACATGGGCGTCAGACATGCCTCACTGTCTGAGACTGCAGCCCACTGAATCTCGTATCAAGGTCAGGCTCAGGGTTGTCATTCATTGTGAAAGCCCTCACTCACCCGTGTGCCTTCACTCAGCAGTCACAGAGCCACTGGTCAACTCTTAGCCAGTGCTACAGGTAGCTGCTAGTTAATATCCATTTCACCTCAGATGTTCAATGTACCTGCACATACAGATACATACCAAATTCTGCTGCACACACTTGCACTTCCTCATTCTGAACAGTTTGCACATGCTTTGTGCTTGAGTATTCATGTCACACACATCTCACGCGTCTCAGTTATAGCTGTCAAACAGTTAAACTGGGCTGAGCTACTTACACATTCACCAGTGTCTCTGGAACAATGAGAAGGATTATATGAAAACAAAGGTTACTGGACTGGCGCAGCACAGCTCTGCAGCATTGCAGTGTGGGAAAAAATAAATGTTCAAAATGTATCCTGTGTGTCTTGACCAGTGTTGGGTGTATTTGTATGTAGGCTGCACCCTGTGTAGTTGTCCCCCGCCAGCCACCATATTGAATTGATGTGAGTCTTGGCCCTGGCGATAGTGGAGAGTGAGCTGAATACTAAGCCTGATGAGACAATGGCTCTGTGTTCATCCTGTCTCTGGGGTTGCATCTCTAAAGGCTATCCTCAATCCCTCATCTCCTCTTGCCTCGCCACTTCTTCAACAACATCGCCAAAGATTTGACGTCCACCCTGGGATCTTCCTTTTCCCATGCAACCAGGAGTTAAATGAAAGGCTTTTGAGGCTCGCGCTGAAATTTAAGGTTCAGAATTCAATCAAATGTTGTCTTATTCTTATCTTAAGAATGATACTCGCCGCACTGTTTTTCTAAGCCTTCACATGATGTCATAGCCTTATAAATGGAATAGTGTTATTGATTGAATGTAAGTGGATAGGAGTGAAGGCTCTGTGTGGGTAGGACCCTCGAATAAGACGACATGCAGTGTGCATTTGCTGAAATGAAGGATAGCTAAGCCTGTACCTAAATAGATTGAGCCACGTTAATCTGTGCCACGGTGATTATAAAAAACAATATTCAGTCTAAAATGTAGGGCAAGGAAATAAAAACCCATATTTTCTTTCAAACAAATACCAATGATATTTGCTCCATATACATTTTTTTGGTTTTCTGAATATAGCAATTAGCAATACATATATAGATATAATATATAATTAATCACCAAAAATAAGTTATGATGAAAAGCAGCCCATGCAGCTGTCAGGCCTCACTCACTGTTATAGACATGGCTAGAGCGCCTCCCCATGGCTGCTTATACACACACAACAGTGCCATACCACCCAATTCATCAAAATCTATTTTTATTGTAAGTATTAAAGGCATAGGTTAATACCTAGATTGTTAATGTTAAATTATTCAAAAGTCTCTTGAATATAAAATATAAAAGTTGTAGAGTTAGAAATTGGATGCAGTAACTGTGTATAAAGAGCTAACTGCCACCCTCAGCTTCTCAGCAGCAGGTGGCAGTAGAGAGCTTTCTCACTTCCAGTGATACAGAACCCCAAAGTGACCCATTTACTTCAGTAGGTCATCATATTCAGCCACCATAGGCCTCATCAACAGGGAGTGCATACCAGCAAAACCCATGGACAGCTCTAAAAAATTCTCTAAATTATTTATATAAAAAAGAGTCTGTAACATGCGTGAACGACAGCGTGTAAAGGATCAACTTGATTGAGCTATGCACTGACACATCAGAGGAGGATGGAATACCAAGGCCACATGGTTCCAATGTTTGATTTGTTTTATTGAAGTAAAAAAAAGTGTAAATGTGTTAAACTATACACATGCATACCTGAGGACAACACAGAAGTATTACACTTATTTCTAATGTTGTCCTCTTCTATTTTCATTCCTACAAATGTCATTGTGTCCATTACGTATGTTACGCCTACAAGTATGTATTTGTTTCAATGCCACAGTTTAAAAAATAGGAAGGTCGAAAAGGTTAAAGTGAAATGTAAAGCTCTGAGTCTCCCCCTCCTCAAACTCAGTTGTGATTCTGAGCATAGATGCCATTTCAGGATCATAAACCGGTTTATCATATAGCACCACAAGTTTCTGCTTTACACTTCCTCACAAAGTGTACTCTCCCTTTTAAAACAAGGTTCAATTCAGGGACAGACGTGTTGTAAGTGGCTGGGGTGTTCCTCATTATATCATCTAGATGTGGAAAGCATTTGAAGTCTACCCGTAATTGGGAAACCAACTGTCGTCCAGACAGAATGTCTTGACCGGAGCCCATAACGCCGGGCTGTGTTTCTGTCTGCTCTCCTGAGAAGTGTTGCAACGAGCCGTATCTTCTGAGTCTAATGTTTCCCCATGTCCTCCTCACATGGAGAAATCACCCGTGCCCTGGTCAGGCTGTTTGGACTGCAGCTGACATCCGTCTGTGTGTGTGTGTGTGTGTGTGTGTGTGACAGATTGAACTTGAGTAAATGAGTCACTACAGGGTTTTATATTGATTGATTTTTATATGTTATGCAGCCCATAACGCTGGACTGTGTTTCTGTCTGGTCTCCTGAGAAGTGTTGCAACGAGCCGTACTGTATATTCTTAGTCTAAAGTTTCTAATGTTCTGATGTTTACATGGAGAAATCACCAGTGCCATGGTCAGGACCTTAGAGAGGCTTAATGGGCTGCAGCTGACATCTATGTGTGTGTGTGTGTGTGTGTGTGTGTGTGTGTGTGGGTGTGGGTGTGTGGGTGTGATGCATTATACTTGAGTATACTAGTCACATACTAGTCACATCACAATCAGCAGGATCTTCTATTGAAAACCTAATTTTGAGATAATGTGATGCCTTATTGATATGTCTGTCTGTCTTAAGTATATATTTGTTTCAGTGCCACAGTTTCGAAAATGAGGGTGAGGTGACAAGAAAAACACAGTCTCCCCCTCATCAAATTCAGTTGTGATTCTGAGGATAAATGCCATCTCATCCTATAGTCACGTGTGTACTCAAGTATGATCTCTGTCACACACACACACACACGTCAACTGCTGTCTACTGAGCATCTCCTACTGTATATTCTTAGTCTAATGTTTCTTCATGTCCTCTTCACATGGAGAAATCACCAGTGCCATGGTCAGGACCTTAGAGTGTGTGTGTGTATGTGTGTGCGTGTGCGTGTGTGTGCGTGTGTGTGTGTGTGTGTGTGTGTGTGTGTGTGAGAGAGAGAGACACATTATACTTGAGTATACTAGTCACAATTAGCAGGATTTTATACTGAAAACCTCATTTTGAGATAATGTGATCCCTTATTAGCACCCATATGAAATGTCTCTTTTTGTTTGCCCCCTCTTCACAAGGAGCTGGTAGGGATTCAGTGTCTTGCTCAAGGACACTTCAGCAGAGCGGATGCTTGCCAACACCGAGTCTTGAACCCGGGCCCTCCAGTTGAAGGGCCCTATCCTCCTATTCACTGTGCCACCCTTCTACCCAGATCATGCAATTTACTACATATCTGATGGTTCTTTGTGCAATACATCTGACTGTACAAACTGACACAAAAGCGTGCATGCATGAGGGTGTACGTGTCTGCGTGTGTGTGTGTGTGAGTGTGTGTGGGGGTCTCTGGGGGGACACCCTGGTCCCAGGACCCATTACAGAAGGGCTACTATCTGCTACTAGGCCTGGAGCCAGGCTGTGGAACAACACCCCTGGGTGCTCTGCCAAAGACATGGACAGAATGTGATGGGGAGTTGGGACAGGCAAGGGATGAGGAAAGAGGCGAGTGGAGAGATGCAATCAGCGAACGGGTCACATAGCCCACTCAGCATCTGGCAGGAGCCGGGAAAGCAGAGCCGCTTCATTAATGGGCCGTTTATTGCAACAATTTTAACTGGAAAACCTTCACAACTTGGCCCGGTGTCAGCGTGGAAAGCAGACGATGTTTTCTCCAGCTGCCATCTGACTCTCCTGAAAAGTGCATAGCTTTGTGCAGAATTAGCAGAACGGTGCATTAGTCAACATACCACAAACCGTCCCACTGCTGATGCATTTGGAAACTTAAGGATGTAGTCTTTTTTTTTTTTTTTTTTTTTTTTTTTTCCAGATGTGACAGAGTTGAGTGATTGACAAAGCTCTTGTCAGCCTCATCCACTCCTCTGGTTTACAAAAGTTCACCATGACTAGGCATATTGGTTAAATATCGTTGGAATTAGAAATCCTATTGATGGTTGGCAGCAGTCCTGTTCTTTATGAGCAGCAGGTGTGTTTGTGTGTGTGTGAGAGAGAGAGTGAGTGAGTGTGAGAGAGAGAGGGGAGAGAGAGAGAGAGAGAGAGAGAGAGAGAGAGAGAGAGAGAGAGAGAGAGAGAGAGAGAGAGAGAGAGAGAGAGAGAGGGAAATAGTTGGATGGACATGCACTGGGTCATGTGAGGATAATGTAATTCAATTCTGTGGATATGCAAATTTTGCCAAGCTTCATTCATTCGGTTCAAGGGGCAGCTCTGTAACGGATTACCACACTGTAACCGATTATCAGTCCCATCCAATCCTACACTAAAACTCTCTTTCATCGCACTTTATGCCTCTGTCTCCTCTGGTGTGTATTTGTTTCAACACAGCAGGCTGCAAAGCTGGAAAGCCTATTAGGGTGAGTTGAGGAGAAGAAGAGTCTTTTTCCATTCCCTCCTGCTATCATCCCATGGTTAGGGGGCGTCCTTCTCCAGGGGAAGGACTGCGCGCTTTCTATTCGCTGAAACTATAGGTGTGTCAGGGGGTGTGTGCCGTCTCTACGCCAGCTGTCAGTCATGAGGTCATATCCGGCGGGTGTGAGCTCCACGGCTCTGCTTTGTATGGACGTGGTGGGGGATTTTTGACAGCGGCAGCGCTGTTGGGAGACAAACAAGGACGTGTTTGGGGTCGGGGACTATTTTTTCCCTCCTCGTTCCTCGCGATCCTGCACTGACAGCTTCTGAACCCACCGAGATTTCCGACGATATGACGGCTTTGGACTGGGCTGTCCATTGTAAGGTAGATGTCTTGATTTGGCCTTTTATCCAGAGAATGCACACTCTTATGCTTTGCACCAGCAGCTGAGTGACTATGGCATCTGTATGGGCATTTTGATAGTGCACAGAAATGATTGCAGCCGATATACGCGCGCGTGCTCACAAGTGTATTTTATTTCTTTAGAATATGTCCAATTCATATCTCTGACTTGCACATGGTCGTTTATCGGGAATCGGGGGGAAATTAATAAATCCTTCCAGGATTATAGGGCCATTGTTATTGTATGGGGCAAGCCTAATCTGATTTCAGTTTGCACGCCTGCGCAGCTAAAGTGGCGCTTGCTTATCGATAGGCAACATCACCCAGTGATGTAAGCTATTCATCATTGAGCCATGCGCTGAACACAAAGGCTATTTATTTGCTAGCTCATACCCCGCACTCTAATGCAGATCTTATAGCATTAGTGGTTATGAAGAAGTTGTGAATTGCTGACTAGTTTTGTTTCTTCTTCAGGCTTTCACTCATGCATGGCTGCAGTGTTGCCATAATGTCACCACTGTATAACAACTGAGCACATGCTGTTTCAGTAAAACTGTCTTAACCATGTCAGGTGCACACTGGACGTCCTGCTCTGGTGGTTTAGGTTAGAGGTGTTTCTCGCCTCATATGGCCTGGTGAGTCTGCATTTCATTTCCAGTGTGTATCAAGGCTCTTACCTCCTATCTGGGATAGACTTGGGGATATACTATGTAGCCCATAATTTCTGGTTCAAAATATTGCCTGAATCATGAATGCTATTTATTATTGCTTATTATTGGTGTTAATTACTTTTGCAATACAGACTCTTGACCTCTAATGAGGTGCTGAAGTGATGGATGGAGGAATGGTTCATATGTAGAAGCAGGTGCTGTGGAGTGACTGTTAAAGTAAGCCTGAGGCTGGCTTCTCTCTCTCTCTCTCTCTCTCTCTCTCTCTCTCTCTCTCTCTCTCTCTCTCTCTCGCTCATTGTATGTAAGTGTCAACATTCAGAATACAGTAGATTAAAATGTTTGTTCTATCCACCTTTTTATTTGCAGAATAGAGTTTGCTTGTCATTTTTGGGTTGACATAAACCTTTGAGGCAAATTCATAGCTTACGGCATAGTAAGTGGTGTTTGTTCATTCATAATGGAAGTTGTTTGCTTGATGATTATCAGAGTGGATGTCAGAGTTTACCTAGCTCTGTATGTACCACTACATCACTGCATGGGATTAATTCATGTAAGCAGAAACACATTGTCATACTGCACCGGTTCCTGTGAGTGAATTGTGTGAATATATATGGCGCTGTGCTTGGGGAAGCTTATCCGCAGCTCATCTGATCAGTTAGTTTCACATTAGGAAATTGACCACCTTCAAGTGCTCATTTCTTAATAACACTCTTCCTCTTTGAGAGTGAAATTTGACCCAAATCCTGCTGCACCTGTCCTTGTTCCTCCAGGCAATGAAGGAATGCAGCCTGGCTTATGCGGCAAAGATGTGTGATCATAACCCGCTTAAAGGCAATTTGTAATTACTGGTGTTCGCCCCTGTTTAAACACTGTCCTCCCAGCTCTCCCTTTGCTTACATTGTGATTTATTTATTTATTTTTGGTTTAATTGTCAGGGTGTAAGACACAAGGGCTGACTGTATGAATTTCACATGTATTCTGAGGCGGTGGATGGTTTGTTTACGTTTATAATGTTTGGACACACTGGATTAGAAGAGACCAGTATTTTTAGTTAAGATGAGTTTGGAAAGTTCCAAAAAGCGCATTTTCCGTCTACAAGTCAAGCCCTTGACCAGCATATGGAAATGTACCCAACAGTTACATATTATACATATACACTGTGTCTCTAACTGCCCCTCAAGCCATTCTAGTGCTCTGAGTAAGAGTTTTGAAGGTGATCTGAAGACGGTGGTCTGTTCTGCAGTCCAGTACCAAATAACCTGAGACATACAGCTCAGTCCTCTGTGCACTGGGCTTTTACATAATTCCCCCCTCTATTTGCTAGCTCTTATAGCCAGTCTCCACATTGACGTGGAGTTTACCTTGGGATCAAAGGTCCTCTCTCAGAACTAATTTTCCGTGCCTTATCATTGTGGTGAGCGTGGTTAAAAATCCATCAGTGATCTTGTTATGTTTGCCGCAGTCCAAAGTGACAGGTCTTTTATTTGTGATGATGGAGTAATGCCATGTGAAAGCATAGCATTGGATGTTAGTTCATTTTTTCCCCCCTCGGACTGAAGAATAAATCACTTCATAGGTTAAATAGGAGGAGGAGACAACATCAAAATGCACACACTAGACCAGAGTCAAATAGTACTTGCAAATTACTGTTTGTTTTAACCTACTGGTGAGTACCAAGCGGGTGGAGTTTATCGCATCAGGGCGATTCATATAGTGTTGGATACATTGCCAGTTATTGGAAAAATATGTTTAGGTAACTTTCAAGCCCTTTCTTGTGATTGTTCGGATACGCTGGCACTCATTTTATTCTCATATATGCTTAATTCCACACAGATTAAAATGTAAAATGAGAATAATTTGCAAATATTATTTCACCCACCCTAGACACCCTACTGTAGTGGGACAGGGAGAAGTGGTTCTCACTTATTCACCCTGCATAATACCTCACATGTTGCGCTAAGAAACAAGAGGACATCATTTTGTTTTCAAAGTGTATCAAGCCTTATCAGCGCTCTTCATTCAACGTAGAACTTCACCATTGTAATCAGAGGGACACAATACATTTAGGCAACCCTTATCTCTCTAATGCACAATGCATGTAAAATGTCCTTACAAACCAACTATCTGAACTCTGCCCCTTTCCAGACAGGGTTTGTGTTTGCTTGTTTCTGTGCCATCGGAGACTTGACCTGCCGTTGTTCTTGGTGGAGCTAGTTTCTGTCCAGCTGTGCTGCACTGTGACAGTTTTGTCTCCAGGAACCCGAGACCTGTAATCAGCTTCTGGTTGCGTTCACAGCCTGGAGAGACAGACCCAGACACAGGGAGAGAGTGAGAGGCAGGGCTTTCTCCTCTCCCCTCAAACAGGACTTTCAGGTTCTCATCCTAACTGAACTTTCTTCAGAGTTTATCATCCGTCTCTGTTGTGGGTCTGTGAAGAAATGTTTTGTCAGTACGTTAGCAACAAGAACCAAGTTCCACTGACCTATTTTCCTAGTGCCTGCATTGTCAGTGGCAGTTGGAACAGTGTAGAAAGTATGCCCAGTGTTAACACTGGGCATACTTTGGAGAGTACGCCTATGACACCTCATGTTCATGGCACTTAAGTGTTTGTTTACTTTGCATTAAAGCCAGCATGAAGACGTCCTTAAATCTTAAATCATCCTTAAATCTTAAGGGATTTAATTCCAGAAGGCTCACTTGGACCTTATACAAAGGAGTATGTATTACTTAAATGCATCCATCTCTTTCAGACCCTAGCTGACAAGGATCAATGATACCACTGCCTTGTTATCGACTCTACAGCCCCAGTGGCACCTTTGGTATTTCTCAAGCTTGTGCGTACAAATGAGAGACCAGTGAGAGCGACTCAAAAATAATCAGCTTCTATAGGGACTGGATCTTTTACTAAGGACTTTTTTTTTTTTACACAAGCCTAGACATCTGGGCTGGGATGGTTGTTTGTAGTCATTTCTGTGATCTGTTTATTTTCCAACTTCCCTCTGTCTCCCAGGTTTGACCTTCACCTGAGCCAGGTCTGGGCCCTTTGAGCCTTTCTTGTGGTAAAATCCTTGTAGGTTGGATAGGATTGGGCCTTCCAGCCAGACTTACAGTAAGCAGCTCTGGACAGGAGATTGTCTGTGCTAATGATCGGGGAGGGAGCCACATATGTAAGCTGAATTTGTACTTTGAACCAAGAGGGGACTTGGATATTTGACAGGAGGATTTAACTGGTGTTTGATAGGAATGTCTCTCTCGCTCTCTCCCAACCCCTTTGTCTCTCAATCTTGTCTTTCCGGTAGGCCTATATGAGTGTCACATCTCTGTTGCTGCCTCTCCTCCCTGTCTGTCAATGGGACAGACTCATTGTTGGAAGATTTACTGCCTCTCTCTCTTCCTTGTCAACTTGACGTTGAGGCAGTGTGGGGGCTGATCTCATCCACGTGAGCCGAGGTCTACAGAAATCCTCATCATTTACCTATTCCCATGTCTTATCTGCTCTGCCGATGTAATTCCATTACTGCGGAAGCCCACTCTCCTACAGCTTCACTGACCAGCTCAGACAGGAACGCCTTATCAGTGCTTGTCCTCTGACATTAACACCAGTTTGTAGTGGGAATGAGGCTAGATTTGATGTATGCAGGTATGAGCAACATTGGAGCATCTGTGTCCTGCAAGCCAGTTATGCCTGTTTTAGTGTAACAGGGGTCTTTCTTGCTAGCATGGACAATAACAGTGATTAATAACATGACAGATGACCGTGCTATCAATCAAGCCATGTGAAAGATTGTTTTGGATGAAGGATGTTATTTCTGCCAGTGAGTTCTTCGTGAAAAGCAAAATAAGCATAATATCCAAACAGCTGTGCAGCTTATGCACAGCTCTTATGATGGAGTGTGTAAATATGAAATGAACAGATTGGCCCATGGAATATAAACATCTTTTTTTAACCTTTGCAGATGACAGTTGGGGCTCACATGCTTACATACGGCAAGCCAAACAAACTTTTAGTCTTTTGCTGCATTGAGTGGGCCTACTACAGTAGCAAACCAGTGCAGCTCTGTCACCAGGCCTGTCCGCTGCATGCCTCCCCACAAACACGTAGGCTGATTTGGCAGCCAGAAAGGGGGAGTTCAGGACTCCAATGTCATGCTGGAAAATGTAACAAGAGACACACAGCTGTCTGAGCAGAGAGAAATGCTCCCAACCGTCATCTCGTTCTTGTCTGAGTTTTGGCAATTTTGCCTCAGAAAATGTCTGAGACAGAATAATTTTCTTAAGGGTCGTAAGCTTTGTGTTTGTTGACTTAAAATAAATGAAGATTCCTGCACACACCATTCAACTCTGCTGTCTCTTAATTGGTTGACGTTTTGGTATAAGTATATTTCTGAAGATATTTTTTTCTCATGACATGCCTTGAGAAAGGTCTTGTACCAAAACCGTAACCAATAAGGAGACTGAGGTGATTACTGAGTTCAGGAATCTTCATTTCCTAGGGATTTGAATTATCTCTGCGACATCAAAATTTATTTTTCATGTTTGTTTTTTTTTCCACATGCCATTCGCCTTAATCCTATAACGGAAATAAAGCTGATTGTTGTATGCTTGCTATTGTTTTGCCCATTAGTCGGAGGAAAGTGATGAACTAGCAAAAACATGAGGCGGAGGCGCTCTAGTGGAGTAAGACTCATGCCATGTATTCACTGTCATTTGTCTTGCCTGCCACTTGTTTTCCAGTAAAGCAGAAAATCGCTTTGAAAAAAATCATAGGGTATCGTTCAATATTGAATGCATTTATACGTGTTACAAGCTTACATAGGAGAGGATTGGAGGCTGCCCTTTCTGATGGCTAACTATAGTATGTTCAATGACAAGCATTCCCTCAGCACCATCCCTGCACAATTGGCATAATGCTAAGAGTTTAAATCCTCCTCTGCAATGTTACAGCACATGTACCATTCTCCTCAATCAGCAGTGTAAAATGTTATCAAACTCCTGGCAGTGATGTTCACAAGGTGGTCAGCCAGTCCAAGGGAATGAGGGGCATTGTAGCTTGGCAGAGCCTCAAGGGGCAGAGCAGCTGATGGAGCGGTACAGACTCACTTGGACATACCCTTCTCTTTGGCAGTAGACAGGGTATGTGCATTTGTGCTGATCACAGCTTACAGTAGCATACAGTAAAGCTGCACTGTCATTTCCAAATCGTGGTAGTTTTTGCCTTGTCGTTTCAGACCGCTTCCCAAACAAGGTTCTGGTGATGTGTAGAATACCTGACAAACAAATCCAACTTGTCGATCTTTTACAGTATTTTATTCAAATTCAAATTCCAAGCATTAGCATCACAATTTTTACAATTATTTTTAAGCACTGTAAAAAGGCAATGGAGAGAGACCTATGTTCACATGTATCACAGTTCATATCGCAATTGAAATATATGGCAAAAAAAGTAATATAATTTCATTTTTTTACAATATTGTGTAGCTCTACCATACAGAGAGTACAGTTACATCAGCATGTGAGTACGTAATGGGTGAAGTCAGTGAAAGCTGATGAACATTTATGAACCGAGGATGGTGCTAAACTAGATCATAAAAAGTCAAAGTTAAGGTGACTCATACAGGCGCTTTATGCTGTTGTTGGCCCTGTTTAGTATATGCAACTGCCACGTTTGTGACTGCAGTAGGGAGATTGCATTCTTGTTACCCTAGCCCTACATCTGTCAAGTGACCAAACCAGCTGGAAAAGATTGCTGCTGTTTCCCCATTCTGAAATTTACAGTTTGGATGCAGTGCAGAGAAGTTTTGTAATGGTAGTCTGCATTTGATCCTCCTGACTGATTTGGAAATAAGCACAATGTGGCAGCCAGGAGCCAGTGTTTGGCACAGAATGGAGGTGTAGCTTAAGGATACTGTTGTTAGCAATTGGCGCTCTGAGCAACTGGGAACAGCGAGAGCCGGAGGGAAGCAGAGACGGAGCGTGCCATTGGTTCAGCTGTAAACATGTCTGGCACACTGGGATAGCCAGCTAAGAGTTATCATCTGAGATTCATGCGGAGCCCGTGTCCTGCTGTTGTGTTGTAGCAGGTCAAGGTTACACAGCAGCTGTGTAACCTCTCAATATTCCCCCACTGTCACTGACAGAAAATATATGGCTCCACTCATAGCAGAAAAATAGGCTATATTATTATTTGTAACCACTAGTATATCACAATGAGATGATCAAAACCCTTTCCCTTCCCTCCCTTTGTCCCGGTCCTCTGAGCCAGACACTGAGGGGCCCTATGAAGTCATTTTAACCATATGCTTTTAATCACATAAGATGCTCCATTAATCAATTCATCTATGCCTATAGTAGTCATACAACATAATTATCATTAAAAATTAATTTGATTAAGTATTTATGTATTGTGAACACTATTGTTTCGTGGCTTAAAGTGGCTTGTAGTGCTTAATGTATCATTTTTGCAAACAACCAAAGATGCCACATCTCCTGCAACCTCATTAGAACCAAAACTAGTGAGAGGTATGACAGCTAGGATATACATTAGAAATGTCTATAAAGTATTTAGAAGCCTTTACCTCACTCAAACTGAACCCACATTTACACTAAGACGAGAGGAAACATCCAGTGTCATGAAAACATTTGGGCACCTTTGCATGCAGTCACACACCCATCTATATGTGTCTGAAATCTGTCTTTAAACAGTTATTCAGTCTTGCCATCTGTTTTCCACAGAACTGAAAACATAAGGCCTCAGGTAATGTTTGCCTTGAACATTACCACCAGTTCAACACGCTTGGCTCCACTTAAGAGAGTTTCTGTTAATATGTAAAATTTCCGCCATAAATTTTGATGTGCTTGTTTTGATCCCACCACATACACACACACACACACACACACAATTGCACACACTCTTTTTCACCATGTAATAGTGTGCTAAAAATAGTCAATGTGAAGGGTCAAGTCACCGTAGACCTTAGGGTAACATGATACACTGTCACAGTCACACTGCACCCTCGGCAGTGTTTTATGATCAAACTGAATGAGCTCTATCCTCTCAAACGTGTGGATGTGCCATTGTTATTTTGACACTGAACTTGCTGTCAGTTCACAAGTCAAAGTCCACTGGGGTTTGTGTAACTCAAGGCTTAATGTTTTATTTCTCAACTCAATGCAGCAGTGGGTGTTGAATCTGTCGGCAAAGCAGCGACACATCTTGTGTAACACTTGTCCTCTCCACAAACCTGACCCTTAATACTCACTAAGTGATGCAATGACACAATCTTATAAAAAAAAAAATCACAAGTCCTGCCAATTTGGAAATAGAATAGTTGGGAAAGCAATTTACCTCAGTAAGTGGAGTAGATACATCCAGTAGATTGATTTTTGAGATGCACTGAGTAAAGTGTCTCCTATGGGAGATGGGGGTGTCCCAGTGGCTTAGTTAACTCAGCACAGATACTTGTATCTTACATTTCTTTTATTAATCCCGTTTTACATAAGGATGGTAATAGGACCAAGCAATTTTTTGACCAATGTAGATGAGAAACACTCAATGCGTGAATCGGGGTGATTCAAGAATCTATTTAAATGTTTGCTGAACAAGCTCTTCCTGTGTGAGTAAAGACACAGTAATGGGGGCGTCCTGGTGACCTAGTGGTCTAAGGCACATACTATGTACCTGCGACGTCCTGGGTTGGAATCCAGCCCATGACCTTTGTCGCATGTCATCCCATTCTCTCTCCCAGTATTTTCTGTCTCTCTCCACTGTGAACTCTCAAATGCAGTAAAGGCTGAAATGCACCCCCCCCCCCCCCCCCCCAAAAAAAAAACAAACAAAAAGAAAATAAACAAAGACACAGTAATGGGGCAACTCTTTGTCGCTGTTGTCTATCAGAGTTGCCTAGGCACTGTTGCCTATCAGAGGTTCTGAAAAAGTTGCATTTCTCCTTTCAGATAATAGAGACATGATGCTGAGATTAAGGGGGACAGTTCACCTCCGAAACCTTTCCAGACGTCAACTGGCTTGACCTACATTGGTGTTGAGGGACTTGCTGCATGTCAGTAAATATATCACCCAAACTTTAATTCTAAAAATAACGGCCAAACTTTGGTGTGCACTGTACATTATAATGTCCTTGACCATGAAACGGCAAGGTAAATGACCTGATAATAGAATGTTTGAACCATTAGCTATCACGTGGATCATCTACCATAAACTACAGCTAAAGCCCAGTGTCAATCACCTCACCCACTAACCTGTACTTTGGTCGCTCTGCCTAGCGCTGAGAAGGCGCCGGCCAGCGTATCAGCACACGGTGATAAGGACCACTCAGGTGTTTGCTCTGCGGGCACGGTCCAAGCCCTAAGCTGGACTCATAAACGTAACTCTTCAAACAAATGGACAGGCTGAGCTGACGTAAAGCCCCATCAGGCCATATTCCTGATCTAAGACCAGTGTCAGGCCCCCCAAGGCCCCTCTTCTTACAGGCCTGTCAGCACTCAGACCACAGGATGGGAGGATTAAACATTAACCTGTGGTCCACTCACAGACACAGACTGTATAATCATACAAGCTCATTGAAAAGGCTGGATGTCATGTAGTCAGAGACCAAGGTCGCATGGAAGACTTCAAGTTTTTGGATCAGAAAGGTACGGGGTTAGTGTCTTGTTTACTTAGTTAATCTCTGTTTTTCACATGCTATGAACTAAACTCTGCAAGCCTGATCTTTCAAGTAACCCAGTTTCTTGATTGCTTCAATATTGATTTCATAATGAAACAGACTAGACAAATAGTACAATTTATCTCTGTTTTTTCTTGCCAAGAAGGTATGTTCTCCTGTGCCGGGCAACGTGCTACTATGTGTTCAGTAATGTTTGTGTTTTTTTCCACGCCTTGGCTAGACAAGCCCATACACACCTCTGTCTTCTTGGTCCGCTGCCAGCTTTATCTAACTGCATGTTCTTGCCGTCACACACTTTGGTGTTTGTTGTCTTCCTCCTTCAGGGGTTTGGGAAGCATGGAGTTCTATTGGATGCCTCAGAGACACAGATAATAGTCATGGAGGCATAGTGATTATACTCAGCTATAGCCAGATGTCCATCTATGTGGGTGTAGAGATGTCAGCAGATCGGATACCATGATCCCATTTAAGTATACTACTCCAAGTGTGATAAACATCGCTAGCGAGACCATAGAGGCTATCAGCTTAACAGTGCCAGTGATTTATAGATGATTATTCCCTGAACATCTGAGACGGCTGTGTAAACTAGCTTTAGGCTGATATGTTATCCTTTCCCGTGGGGAGAGTAGGAGCCTGTCTACATGCCTGGGTCATGTTTGGAACATGTTTATCAGCTTGCCATAGCTCAGCCCCAGCCTTAGCTCACTATAGCTGCTTTATGGGCTGCCTGTCTAATGTGGCTCTTCAGTGGAATGGGTGAGCATGGTTGGGGGGTTGGGTGGCCGTGCTAAGCCGCTGTGTAGAGATCCATCAGACTGTATGGATTATTTATGCTCCATTCACACACCTCGCCTCTGTGATCACTGGCACAGACGAGGTAATACACATTTAACCTATTTTTGGAGCTAACCGTAATGGGACTAATTGATCTAACGAGACGCTGAATTCCAGTGGTAGCAGGTTGTTGTGGATTTCAAACGACCTGCCTGCCCGCCCACCGCCACCGATTTCAAAACGTGATCTGTGTGTCGGCATTGCCATGGCATCGTCATGGCGACCCCAGTGGCTCTTGGGTAGCGGGCCTTTGTCAGTTTCCCGGGGGGGGGGGTGTGGAGGGGGTGACAGGCAGCCCTCCCCTCCCCCACCCTTCGGACCCTAACCCTAATGCACACAAACACGTATGACCTTGCTCGTCCTCAGCTCAGTGTGTGCAGTGCCCTCCTCAGCAGGCTTGGCTGAGCGAGCACAAGAGAGGTCTTGACCTATGGGACAAAGCCTTGCTGTTACCGTAGGAACCGCTATTTTCTCTCTCTCTCTCTCTGTCTCTCGCTGTCTCTCTCTCTCTGTCTCTCTCTCTCTCTCTCACACTGCTGATAACGTAGCCTAAGTGACATTCCACTCCAGCCCCCATCTCTCTCTTTCTTTTTCTGTCTCACTCCCCTAGACCTAAATCTGTAGTTAAGCGGCTCTGTGTGTTTACATACTCTCCATGCTGTTTGTTGGTGACAACACAAGGTTAGCTTGGGCCAGCAGTTCATTGCTGCTGGTAGGGGGTCATGCGGTCAGTAAGGGACTTGTGGCAATGTATGTTATTTAAATAGAAAGTCATGCGTGCCCTGCATGTCTGTTGACACAATGCTTCACCATGGTCAGTCATCGACAGTGTGCTTGTGGACATACTGTATCTATCTATATCTGGACTATGTCAACAGCTATGTATAGGCCCAGAAGTTTTTCCTGACCCAGAAAAAAAAGTTGCTGAATGGTATGCAAGCATATTTTATATACAAATTAATCTCATCTTACCACTACTTACAACGCGCCCAAGTGAATTGACTGTTATCCGAATAGACAGCGTAGATGTTTGTCTAGCTCTAGCCAAGTAGCTGCTTTATTTTTCCTTGTAGCAGTATTCTAATGAGACAGTGCTGAGTGAAGTGAGTGTATGAAACAGGATGTCTTCTAAATGAAGACCTGAGGGTCAGGAGCTAGAGGCTGAATGCTAATGAGGCTCGCTTTATCCTTCCAGGGCTAACACTTCCTCCATTCACAATCCCAAGTATATTGTAGAGCGAGTAGCTCAGCAGAGCAGCCCGCTGACATGCCAGCACTCTTTTCATTCACTGTAGTGCTTTTTATGGGTGGGAATCTTCAGGGTCTTTACGATTCGGTTCAGTTCTGATTCTCAGGGCTACGATTCCTCGCGATTATGAGTACAGTGCATTGTGATTTAAATTTTTCCACTACTTTTCTTCATAATAAACCTTAAACCTCATAAAAATACAACTTCTGATTATACATAATCTTAACATGCTGAATATACAGATGGCTCATACTGTTTCAGAAAAGGTCTTCATATTCTACAAGGCATTTACATTTGCCAATAAGCAAGGCACCATTAAATTGACAGATTTTTGCATTTAGTTCTCACCCACATAGGTAAAGAGAGAGTTAGAAGTATTTCCAACTTGACCTTGATGCGGCAGAGCTTCCATATCGTGTGACTTATTAAATTCCCTCTTTCCTTGAGTCTTAGGAAAAACCGAAATGCGTAGTTTACTTTTAATGCAGGAGGAGCTAATCGTAGATTTTTCCACCTCTGCCATGCGCTACAAAGACAGCTCCAGCTGAGCAGCGAACATAGAATAATGGATCTAAACTCATTTAAACTTCTGCTACATCTAATGTTAAACAGTATAAAGTTACATATATAAAACCTCAGAAAAAATGGGTTATGAAAGTCAGGCAGAATCACAAAAGGCATAATCACAAAAGGGAGAATCGCAATTCTCACATTAATCAATTTTATTTTTCTCCCCACTTCCAGTGCCAAGTGTATCACTCGATACGAACATAATGATAATTCTCCTAGGTTGCACAAGCTAGATGCATCAGTGAAATACCATTAATTTCTATCATTAGAACTTTCATATGGGAACACAGAGTGCATTGAGGGCATAAGGTTTTTGAGCATGCAGTCACTCTCTCTCTCTAACTTAGCAGTACATCAAACAGTGAGGGGCAAGTTAAGGTTAAACCTCCACTCCTAAGGCAGTCATTTGTAAAGGTGCGGCATGGCAGTGTATAACCAACAGCTGTCATCTTATAGCTGTATAGCCGCCCCCGAATCAACTTCCAACCCCTCACCCCACTCCCCATCTGACGTTCTTAGCAGCGCCTGATGAAAGGGGCTTACTGTAGATTGACCTAGTTTACATGTGGATGTATGGAGTTGGAATATGCAGATCTGCCCCAGAAGGTGATACAAGGTCAATCGAACCTAAGCCAAGCCCACTTCTTAGCGTAAGCGTACTTTCTAGCCTAGCTCTGTACCTCAACCCAATCCTTACTGGGGCCAATGTGCAATTCAGCAAAATCTTCAAGTCTTCCTAGTCCGGCAACCCACCCAACCCACCTGTCCTAGTACAGCCTAGGACAACCCAGTGACCTACATTCATGTCTCCACTGCCCCCCACCCCCCATCTCTCTCTCTCTCTCCCTCTCCCTCTCTCCCTCTCTCTCTCTCTCTCTCTCTCTCTCTCTCTCCCTCTCCCTCTCTCTCTCTCTCTCTCCCTCTCCCTCTCCCTCTCCCTCTCTCTCTCTCTCTCTCTCTCTCCCTCCCCCTCTCCCTCTCCCTCTCTCAGTGAGGTTCATAAGGATAAGGATAAGGTTACTGTGTCTGCAGTTCAGAGGAATGGTCGGGCCTGTGTTGTGTCATAAGATACTCTGTGTCCTTCGTTGCCCGCTGACCCACTATAGCAACATGCATCATCTGCTGGAGCGGATGGCCTCACGTTGCATCAGCGCTGCCTATTAGCTCAATTAACCCCAAGTGCACCCCCCCTATGCTATGTTGAATGCCATGTGTGATGAAATATAATGCAATATTACTGAGTGGCGTTGACATTGAAAATGGTGTCATTAATTTTACGCTTGTTGTCACCCAAAGAGGCAGAATCACAATGAAATGTGCTAGGTTGTTTAGGGAATTCAAACAGAGGTGACCTTACAAATTAAGTCTCATCTTCTCTTTCTCTCTTTCTTTCTCTCTTTCCCTTTCTCTCTCCCCAGTCTGATGAGTGAGAGTGCCGGCGGCCCGCTCCTCCACCGCGATGGTCGACATGGAGAGCCGCTACCACCCTCCTTCGCCCCTGGAGGACTCGGTGCTGGGCAGCCCCCTGTGCGCCGATGACGACTTCATGGGCGGCATGGAGGAGCTCCAGGACATCTCCCAGTCCATTGACGACGACGCCCTCAGCTCCTTCGACGTCCCCGAATACCAGTCCTCCAGCAACGGCTCCGGCTCCGAAGGTTCCACTGTCCTAGGTGAGGAGACGAAGGTCGCATTTTGACTGAAATGCAGTTGGCTATGGATGGGACGATATGCTTATCTCACAACACAATTCGATTCGCGATATCGGGTTCACGATTCGATACAACCACGATACGATGTAATAAATAAAAAGTCTGACTGTGCAGAATTATGTTTATTTCTGAACCACAAATCTTTCTAGCAATGGCATTGTCTTGCTAGAATGTAAACAACAATTCAAAAATGTCATTACAAAGTACAAATAATATAATTTCGATGGAGAGCTTGTGAAATTGTTATGGGAAAGCCGTCTCATTTGTGATTACTACAGCAGAATAAAATGTAGCTAATGTCGCGATTCGTTTTTCTGCCCCCGAATTGTCACATTTTTGTATCCATTGATACATTGTTTTTGGATATATTGTCCCATTCCTACAGTTGGTGTGTTGCTAATGTTATGGTCAGAATGATGAGATTTTGAATTTGTGAATGAGGGATTGCTCCCACATTGTCAATTCAAAGTGTCCCCAGCAGCTTTGTGTAATCTCCATGCTGTTGTTGTTGTTGTCGGAGCGGGGGTTCCCTCCCTCATCCCCATAATCCCTAATTTGCTCCGACTGAGTGTTCAGAGAGGACAAACACCCTGGCTTGTTTAACCTCTGGCCTCAACCTACAGCCAACAGCAACAAGGCTGCTCATGGCACAGCCTCTGACTGCCCTTTTTTCCCCCAGATTGTCTGGCTGACCCACTTATTCATGCCTTTGGGCAATAGTCCTCCCAGTCTCGTTCCCTTTCTC
Source organism: Centroberyx gerrardi (assembly GCF_048128805.1). Classification (NCBI taxonomy): domain Eukaryota; kingdom Metazoa; phylum Chordata; class Actinopteri; order Beryciformes; family Berycidae; genus Centroberyx; species Centroberyx gerrardi. The sequence continues at coordinate 12 of NW_027605307.1, read as the reverse complement.
TGTCTGCATGAC
>NW_027605306.1:20000-31827 GCF_048128805.1 Centroberyx gerrardi | reverse complement strand
AATGTGGTTTCCATGGGAGTTTTTCCTTGTTCTCATTGAGGGTGTAAGGTTGGGGGGTGTTGTTTCCATTTACTGTTTTCATAATGGGTCCGTTGTGAAAGCTTTTGAGACTGTAATTGTGATTAAGGGCTATACAAATAAACTTGACTTTAAATTTGACCATTTTCATGCTGAAAATAACAAATAATTAAAGGTATTCAGTGTTTCCCCCAGAATGTAATGCTTGTCAGGGTGGAAAAGCCGCATTTAGACCATCATGTGACACTAAACTCACCATTGAAACCCAAAATAATAATAATGATAATAATATGAAAATGTCCATGCATACTTGTGTGGAATCTAATCAAAATATCAATTCAAGTTAAGTGCTTCCCCTAAACAATTAATGTAGCAGTAATTATACCGCAAATATGGAATCAAGCAAACTGAATCATATCCATTATATCAGTGGTGGACAACACTGACTGGCTGATATCCCATTTTTAATAAAAGGCCAATATTGACCCCATATATTGGTCTAACCCTAGTTGATGTCACTTGCTCTGCTTTGGCTGTAGTCCTGCAGTGGTCGGGTCGCTGTCTGTCCCCGGGCCCAGGAGACAGACTGTCATTCAGAGCCCAACTGTTTATTTTTTGACCTTTGCATTCTCCGTCTCGCTCCGTCCTTTCGTCGGCTTTGTAAGCGGAGCCGCATCCTCGGAGGCGAGGCGGCCGGGACGAGATGAAAGATGCAGCCAGACACACACACATGGCAGGAGAGAGGGAGAGGGAGATCTCCACCAGAGAGAGTTAATTAGGATCTCCCCTTCCCAGGCAATCACTCCGCTCTTGACATTTCATCTCACTTTTTTTTTTTTTTTTTTTTACCCGAACGACTGGAGGAGAGAGAGACAGACAGAGAGAGACAGACAGAGAGAGAGAGAGTGCTTGACCTTGGTGAGGTGTTGTGATGCATTGCTGGTTTTAGCCCACATCAGTCTGCCTGCCCATGATAACGTTCAACATGAAACAGTGGAATAATCCCGCCGCTCTCCGAGCAACCTGTCTCTAACAGCCTGCCTCCTTCCACCTGAAAGGAAGAGCCCTTTTCTTTTGTCCTCTCTGCTGCAAATCCATTATTGTGTTGAAAAAGCACACCTCGAAATGTTCCACGGACCCCATTTCAGAGCTGGGGCTGCAAAATTAAACTGGTGAAACAGAAAAACACATTCATACGCAAATCAGTCCCGGTGGTGAGGTTAGAGAGAGTGCAGCTGTACAATGAGAGAACAAAACAGACCATCAACACTTTGGATTTTTTTTCTCTCTCATCATAATAATAGCAATATGAAACATAATCATAGCTTTGCTAAATTGAAAACGTTCAGTGTGCTATGTGAAACAGACAGATCTGATGATCAAACAGTAACAGGAAAAAGCCTGGGACAGAGAGAGGGAGAGAGAGAGGGGGGGGAGGGGGAAAGAGGTAGAGGAGGTAAAAATCTGTTTATTGTCCCAGTCTCCCTGTCTGTCATTTGAAATTGGAGAGAGCAGATTGTATTATTGGAGACCAGTGCCAGTCCCGGCCAATGATCTGGCTCCATGATAGATCTATTTAATGCACACTTTATAGCTGGCAATCCCCTGCCGAGGATTTTTCAGAAAGCTGACAGAGTGGTTATAGGTAACCTGCTCGCAGAGAAAGGGGAAAATTACCGTTTTGAAATGACTTCAACCCAAAGCTCAAAGCAGCAGCGTGTCTCACAGCCCCGAACCTTTCTGGCTGGGCTGAAATAGTCGACTGAATTTCCTCACCTTTCAAAGATTTCATCACGATAGGAACAAAAAAGAGACAAGTGGGAATATTTGTGACAAAACATAAAATAAGGTAGAACTTTGACTCACTGCTGGCCACTCTGACACCGGGATTTTACAGTCTGTGAATCCGGCAGACATTTTTTATTGCATGCTTGAACTGCTGCTGCACTTTCGGCTCCATCCCCAAGAGGAACTTTTTGGAAAAATCATTTTTTACACTCTTTTTTACTCTCAGCGGTCAGAAGTTACATGGAATGCTCTGGTAACTTGTGAGAGTCACAAGAGTTTGACATTACAACATACTAATTTAGTTCTGCTGTACAACATTCAAGAATGAACTGCCTGCAGTGGTGGAATAAGTAATAATAAGGTGGAATAAGTACTCAAATCCTTTATTTAAGAAAAAGTAGGAATACCATAATGGAAAAATACTCCAGTAAAAGTAAAAGTCCTCCATTCAAAAGTTTACTTAAGTAAAAGTATAGAAGTATTAGCAGTAAAATGTACTTAAGTATCAAAAGTAAAAGTAGACATTTTGAGGAATGGTCAATTATTGATGCATTAACCTGTAAGAAGTATTTTAATGTTGTAGGTCTAACTGTTCCATATGCTGTTGGGGAGTTTAAACTCTAACAATGCAACATATTTTATGAGCTTATGGTATGTTTTGCATGTAAAACCTTATTCTGCAAAGTAACTAACTACAGCCATCAAATAAATGTAGTGGAGTAAAAAGTACAATATTTCCCTCTGAAATGTAGTGTAGTGGAGTAAAAGTATAAAGTCTCACAAATGGAAATACTCAAGTCAAGTGCCAGTACCTCAACATTGTACTTAAGTACAGTACTTTCCACTTAGGTACTTTCTTACCTCTGACTGCCTGTAGTAAATACATGAAGGAGGATCTCTATAATGACTACCAAGCCCAGCAAACATTTTAACGCTGAATAGATGTTGATACGACAGACTGCACCAACCATTAAAACCCATGGAAAAATGAGAGTTGAGATGACGTGTGTAGTCGGCCATAGCTGCTGCATGCATTGTTTTCTGAAATCAGGACCTAAATTACTGATATCAGTTTCCAACGCTGTGTTAATATACTTATTTACCGTCAAATGCTTGCTGGGATGTATACAGTACTCATGCAGGATTTCTGTTTACATTTCTTTCGCTTTTCAGCTCCACATCCAGTTTTTTAACAACAGTCTATGTACAGCAAATATGTGCTGTAACATGCTGCCTTGAAACTGCGTTGCTCCAAACTCCATACTCGGATGTGTGAAAATGACTGCTCTGACAGTGGCCACGGCCAAGGTCTGATTATTACTGCTGTGAGCCACAGGTCACATGACCACAGCTCTGAGAGGTCATCCAATCAGTGATGGGTATTCAGCAGCCCGTGGCAGAGGTCGGCCACATTATGGATTCCCTCATTAAAACCTTTGTATGGATGTAGGTCAACCGGGTTCTGACAGGTGTCAATGAGATGAATGACTCTGTCACAAACACACGCACACACACACACACACACACACACACACACACACACCTCACCACCCAACCAGGGCAGCCACTGCCAGTAGGAACAGTAGTCATGGAAATGAGGGTCAGTAACCCTGCCATGCTTAATTCATAAATCTGGTGGTGTGACCGCTGATGAAGCCGGCGTTTAGCGTTTAGCCTCCGAGTTTTAGAGACCATTTGTTGTTTTGGACATGAGCAGTGATATCAATGAGATTATCAAAGCTCACATTCCTCAGTCCACTGTATCTCTCTCATCTGGTCAGCCGTGACTCCAAGTCTACTGCGATTCTTATCATAATAATCATCCAAATAGTTTTCCACAGCAGTGTTGTGATGTTTGATAAACTGACAGCAGCTTGGGTTGTTGTTGTGACTGTTTGATACCAGTGTCAGCTCAAGAGTAAATTTACATTTGAGGCATTTGGTTAATGCTCTTATCCAAAGCACAGGCAGAGAAAGAGATAGGAGAGTTGCCATCTCTGGCAACAGAAATTGAACAAGATGGAGATTTCAAAGTTTTTGCAACCTCTGATCTAATTTTGCATCTGGCACTTTAGCCATTCATACACTGATTTAGAGTGAGTGGAGCAGTAGGCTAAGCTTCAATTCTTCAATTCTAGATCACCAACATTACAGTAAGGGTGAATGGTCAGGGCCTTGGTGCCTTACAATATTCCTGTAACCACAGAACAATCATGTGAGGAAAAAGTCCTAGGAAAAATGAATAAAAAATAAAAATAAGAAATTAAAATAAAAGCTACAGAGAGAACTAGAGGATTTTTTTTCCAAGATAAGAGCACATTAGAGTGAGTAGAGGAGGAAGATAAAGGAGATGGGATATGATTCAGTGGGAAGAGGAGGACGAGGTCCATGTGCTTTAATACAGTTAAGAAAAGATCTGATCTCTGCAGCCAAGAGTTAATGCTCAGGTCTTTTGTGGCACAGCAAGCCCTCTATTCTCAGACATTTAGCTCCTGCTCTCCTATTAGAGAGTGCAGCAGAGTTTACGCATCACTAAAAGAAAGAGAATATGATGATTATATTTTAGTGGTATTAAATAATCAACTTAAAGTAATGATTTTTCTTCTCGGGTATGAATAAAAAAGGCGTTTTGGAATAAAACCCTTCAATTAAAGATCTCAGTCTTCTTGATGCCACTTTCTCACCATTTATTTAGTCCCCAGATTTAGCCACTCTTTCATCACCACACAATAGATTAGTTTCATCCATAATGCTCAATCTTGACGAGGCATCAAACATTTGTCCAGAGACATTTCAAACAATCCCACTTGAAAGAGAAAAAAAAATGATTATCTGCTCGCCTGCAATTAATTGGGATGTCATTTGTAACAAAACGGAGTCAGAGAAAAATAACCGAGGCACATTATGGAACGAACTAATCTCCTCAGATAATATTCCTACCATGAGCGACTTGCAACATGCTCTTTCTTTCTCTCTCCCGTCTCTGACTGCCTCTTATGTCTTTCCACTAGCACTTCTCTATCTGCTGTCATTCTGACTGGAGAGACCGTCCTGTAAACACAAGGTCAAAGGTTCAATCCCTGCACCAGTTAATATGTTCACTGACAGCCATGTGTAGGATTGTAAGTTGATGCATTAGGATTTACTGCTCTCTCTGTTTATTGGAATCTCACCCAATCACAGCCCAGAGTCTGATGCTTCGTCAGTTTAAATCCCGCCCACCTCAGTGAGCAGAGTCTCTATCTTCCATCATAACCTGAAAACTCATTTCTTCCAGAAACACATGCTGTCTCTCTCTCTGCTAAATTACTTCTCCTCTACTCACATCTGTTCATCCTTCTGCCTTGTTTACTAAAACATATCCTTTCTCCTCAGCTTTTTTTTTCTTTCCTAGCACTTCTCTATCATTCTAGGCTCACAGGAATATTATCTTGATGCTGTGACCTCTGACCTTTTACCTCCTTACTATTGGCTGCTTGTAATGTTGGTGATCTAGGCATTGAAACTTGTTCTGTACATTAGGATAAAGACCTTGTGTTTCTCCCCTCGGCTAAATGCCTAAAATGTAAATATCCTTTTTTTTTTTTTGGATTAATCTCAATCCTGATAGCCTTATTCTCCCTCTCATATCAGCATCCCTGTATACCAAAAAGCCTCCATGCAATTTGGGATGATAATGCAGCAGTGTGCCACGCCCCTAACGATTATTGATGTGCATTATCATTGAATGAAATGTGCTTAGTGTGCTTGAAATTGAATTGGTAGGCGTACATTTGCTTTGACGCCGTGGGGCAAAAACCAAGAGTCATTAGAGGCGCTTCTTAGATAAAAATGTAAACTCTCCTCCGCTGCAGATCCAGCTCCCTCTGGCTGATAGAGAGCCTCATTAGGAAAATATTGTCTGACTTCATCCTACGCTCCGCTGTACAATCATCTCAAAGAATATAATAAGTAACAAAACAATAAAAGTGAAGCTTTCGTATAGCTTCAAAGGGTTTTTGTGTTCATATGTCACATGGAAATCTAAGAAAGTCCATGTAAGCCACTCACTATCAAAAGGCTGTCTAATCACTACAGCTTTGATCCCTGCACTCCTTACTATTAGCTGCTTGTAATGTTAGTGATCTAGGAATGGAAGCTCATTCTACTGTTTCTGTTCATTGGAAGTTGCTCAAACCTAAGACTGTCCGCTAAATGACCGAAATGTAAATGTATAATGAAGATAAATATTACATAAATCACAACTTTTGCCTTAAATTTGCCTTAAATATTTCATAAAGGTGGAATGCAGTGTGGCTGTTACAGTTGATGAAAGCCACAGTATGGAGCTGAGCCTCCGCCCTGAACAACAAGCTGTCGCTCCACAGAAACACTTCATCTTCTTCTCTAGTTGACCTGTTGCTTACGATTTATAGCTGTCATGTTTAGATCTATGGGTGTCAAATAAGTAGATGGAGAGTTTTGCTCCAAATAAAATATCCACCATTTTCTCCTCTCCTGACACTTGCTCGTACATGATTGATCACACAAAATGTAAACAAATTATAGTAGCCTACATTCAAAGGACAGTATGGAACTTAAGTCTTTTACAGACTGGACCCTCTAGATTTTAAAGATATTGAATAAAAAAACTTCAGGTATTTTTTCTTTTTTCCAATAATGTCAATTTGTTGAGCATCATTTCTCACAATTTCCCCTTTATTGCATATTGCATTAATCTTGATTTTTTTTTTTTTACATTTTCATATTTTCATATTCTATTTGTTATTGTATAAGTTAATGTTTTATACATATTTGTAATTGCATGAACTAATTGTGCACTTGATTTATTCATTTATTTTCATGCTGCACATATTTAATCATTCATATTTTATTATTCTTTGTCTCAGTAGTCTACTGCAGTCTTAAAAAGGACGTGTCATTTTGAACACATCCATGTGTCTTCTTTGGGACAATGTACATTTGTGTTACTTTTTAACACAAGATACGCTAACATTTTACTTTATCTCAAAGAAGAGATGAGATCCTTTTTCAGTGTGCGCTTAATTTGCACAGCTTGCATACATGCTGTAATTCAAATATTTTCATATTTTTCTTTCATATAGTTCTAATTAATACTTGATAGGATAAGATAAGATAAGATAAGATAAGATAAGATAAGATAAGATTATTGTCCCAAAGGAAATTTGTCTTGGATAGTGGCTGCTAATACTCCCCATTTTCTCTATTCTCATTTATATTCCATTATTTTTTTGTTGTACCTTGCAGCTGCAAAAAAAACTATTTCCACACAGATATCATTAAAGTTTCATCTTAAAGTTTTATCTCATAAGAGTGTCAGCTAAAAGCCTGTAAAATGTGAAAAGAGGCTTCTTCCATCTCACGTTTTTTAGACTAGCTCCCCTATTCTTCTTCTCCTCTTCCTCCTCCTCCTGCTCCTCCTGCTCCTCCTCCTCCTCCCCAGACAGTCGTGTGTAAGTCAGTGTGTTGCTGTCCTGTTGTGTTTCCTGTTGACCAGAGACGACCTCATCATTCCTCGCCGTGGCCGCTCCAATCTCAGCCGACCTGGAGGAGCTGACTAACACTGGAGGCTGTCAAGCTCAAGATGTTATTGTCCCTAATGGGGAAGTTGGCTCGCAGATGGACAAACAACACAATGCATAACCATAATAAAATACAGAAACGGGCAACGCTGCAAAAAAATATCATCTTAACCATCTTAACAAATAATGTAGTCTCATCTTCAGTCTTAAAATCTCTAATTTTCTTAAAACAAGTGAAACATTCTGTCAGAGATGGAGTGAGATACTGTAATGCTGCTTGTTTCCCAATGCAGTTTCATTTGTTTGAGGCATTTTATAGAAACAAGTGACAATATGTCAAAACAAGTCAGAATAAGGCATAATACACTACTCAAAAAAGACAAGAAAATTCGAGAAACAAGCTGATTATTATTGGAAACAAGCTGAGTTTCACCCCACTGGCACATTGTTTCACTTTTCTTAAGAAAAAAGAGACTCAGTTCTGCATTAAATGGATTTTTTTTTTAAGGCAAATGCATTGTTACAGTTAACAGGTTCACAGCGTATAAGATAAAGGAGAACTTTCATCTGAAATATCTGTAATACTGGAAATTTGAATTTAAATGTGAACTCACATCTCAAATTCTCCCCACAAGGAGAGACCAGTGGTGTCTGATGGTTTCACTTCAGACAGGAGGAAGAGTGACACGCTCTCCTCATGGACCCACTGTCTGGCTCCTCACTGTGGAGGTCAGAGGTCAGAGGTCAGAGGGATGGTCTCACCTCAGAGACGAGGAGCGGGTTCAACACACACACACAAATACTGGACGCATGCAGACACAACGCACACACACAAACACACACATGTAAACATACATGCTGTATGCGTACATGTGCACACACACACACACACACACACACACACACACACACACACACACACCTGTTTTTCTTCCTGAAGTAAAGCTTATTCTCAGGAAAGCCAATGTGGAAAATCAATGTCTTTTGGTCTGGAGCTACAATATCAGCAAACTTCAGCCATGTGGTTCCTCTACAAACCTGTTATTCAATTAGCGAATCTGTACAGACTGAACAGGGTTCCATTTATAAATGCCAGTAACATTTATTTCAGATCACTTTCAGATGAACTGGCATTGCTTTGTCATTCACTTTGGCAGAGCCGCCGGGCGCGGTGGCAGTGCCTTGTCCAATCACTGCTTTTATGCAAATGACTTAACAATAGAAATGCCAGTGGATTTTGGGGGTCTAAGAGAAGGCTAACAAGCTGTCAACTTTAGGGAGTAAATATAATGAGAACTACTGATTCCTTAGGTGATTTTTAAAAACATACAACAGTGGTTTGTACAGAAAGTGTATGGAAAGAGATTAGTGCCAGCAGAGATTGTATTTGAATTGCAGGAAGTTGAATCTGTCATGCTCATATTGAACCGCTGAATTGAACAAAAAAAATTAATTTGTTGAATTAATGAATTCAACATTTGACTTTGTAAGGCACAATTTGAAAGTAGATGCAATGGCTTGAAATTGAAAGTAATTATTACTGAATTTAACCTTTAACTAAATTAAAATTTAGTTTCCTTAATTCAGATTTAGCTTCCTCAGACACACATCCGGGCACAAGGGACTTTTATTCCCTGAGTGCCGTCTGGAAGGCTTGCACCCTTACTGTAATAATGGGCTTCTCTCTGCAGGGAAAGTCTCTTTTGTCAGAGGTTAGTCAGCTACAGAGCAAACAAAGACAGAACTGGAGTGAAAAACACAATCAAAAGACACACAAACAACAATCAGATACATGAAATAAGTAAAATATATTATAGCCTATACTCTATAGGGAAATTAAATATATAGAAACACACGCCTGTTGCAGAAATTACAGCAGAACTGAGTGTGGAGTTTTGTGTGTGTGTGTTTTTGTGTGTGTGTGTGTGTGTGTGTGTGTGATCTCCATTAGCTGCTCTGGTCTGACAGCCAACCAGGATCACTGTGGCTTTAAAAGCTTTATACCTGAAAAAGGTTTTCAATATTTCATTGACGGAAATGTACACTTTACCTGTGGACTCACCATATTTATTTTACCGTGCCCATTTTAAGCGAGTATGGGTTTGAAAGTGGAAGTTGTCATCTGTGAAACGGGAGAAGCAGAGTGCCTTCTGCAAATAGGGACAGATACATGCTTTTGGCATATTCAGTTACCATGAGAAATTAATGAGGACACAAGAAAAGTTTTAAAACTTTCAGAGTTTCAGCATAAACGCTGGGAAAATTAATATTCGTCCCGGTTCAGGCTGGTGCTGTCACACCTGTCAGCCAGCCAGATCTGGAGCAGGATTCTGATTTAAAAGCTCTGCAGAGACAGGAAATACCCAGGAACACAGCAGCACTTCTCATATTGCCTCTCTATTTCAAAACATGCAGCAAATTACATGCAGGGATTACATTCATTCACAGAGTGAGTATTGAAGACACTTATAGACACTGGGCTTATAGGGAAAAATACCTATGGGCCTGTAATTACTTAGAATTATTCATGGGTTTTTGTGGACTGCCATCAGCTAGCGTAGAAACTTCCAGAACAATCATGTGCCGCTAACTTTTGGAGAGCGGAGAACCCCCCCACCCACACACACCACACACACACACACACACACACACACACACACACACACACACACACACACACACACACACACACCCCACCCCACCCTCATGGCTTGGCTGGTAATAACACAGTGATTTGATCCTGTGGAGAGAACAGGCACAGCCATCTGAATGAGACACTAATTAAGAAATTCAGTCATGTGTGAACGCGGCCATGCTTGTAGCATTCAGATGAAGCCACCGCTACCTGGCCGACCCCCCGCCCCGACTCCCGCTTCCCATCAGATAGAGCCGTGCATCTGAGACACAGCGAGGAGCAACACTACAGTGAGGAGGGATGCAGTTGGCCAGGCTGGCAAGGCGTATGGATTCATTACAACACGTGGCACCCAGACAATAGATCTAACTACTACTACTGTACTTCTATTATAAAGGAGTAAAAAGACAAAGCAGGTAAAATTGACAGCAAAAGTGAAAAGTGAAAATGAAAGCAAGGGGAGAAATATAAAAGCAAGGCCTGTAGGTGTGTATTGGAGAGCAGCGCTACGTAAAGTGAGTGATGAAATTTTGAACACTATGATGGCAAAAAAACTAGAAAAATAAGGCCCAGGTAGAAAATAACCAAAATGATCCTTTAAGCTCTTCAGGCAGGTTGTTCTAACTGTGTTGTTTACTAAAAAATATCCTTTCTCCTCAGCTCTTTTTCCTTTCCTTGCTCTATCATCCATGATCATTCTAGGGTCACAGGAATTTTTGTTCCATTTTTTGCCTCTATGCATACAAATATACAGTATAAGTAGAGAAAGATTTGCTTGTAAAAGGGGCTGTACAGGACATATGGGGACATTAGACTGGTGCATTGATAACATGAGACTGAGCTTGTTGTTTACTGGGAGAAGGATATTAAAAAGCTCAAGAGAAGAGTTATCACATCTGGTGAAACTCGAAGGGAACAAAATTTGTGCATGCAAAATTGATTACATTTTACATTATAGTCATCTATCTGAGTCTCCTATCCACAGTGACTTTGAATGAGTGCAACAGTACAATAAGCTTCAATTCATAGATCACCAACATTACAAGCAACCAATAGTAATAGTCAAGGGTCAGAGGTCACCGCACCCAGATAATATTCCTGTGAGCCTAGAATGAGCATGGATGATAGAGAAGTGCTAGGAAAGAAAAAAAAGAGCTGAGGAGAAAGGATATGTTTTAATAAACAAGACAGGAGGACGAACAGATGTGAGTAGAGGAGAAGTGATTTAGCAGAGAGAGAGAGCACGTGTTTCTGGAAGAAACAAGTTTTCAGGTTATGATGGAAGATAGAGACTCTGCTTGCTGAGGTGGGCGGGATTTAAACAGTATTCCACCCAACACACGCTGTGCAAATGTCCTGTTCCTACCACCGAGCTGCCTCTTTCCTCCAGTTCTATCAAGTTGAAATAAGGCTTTACTTTATTTAGAACCACTTCTCCATGCATCTCTTGCACATTGTCACTTTTCTGTACATATGATTCCTGCATCTGGAGCTACTGACAAGGTGTACAGCCAGCAATGCACATCTCCAAACCGGCATGTTCCGTACATGTTATCTACATCTGGAATCTGATATTTGATAAATATTTTGTATACTTGCACACCCTTATACTTTCTATTTTACATATTCTAGCATTGAAATTGCACTGAGATTGCCTTATGTTTAATAACTCCCCCCATTGGCTCTATTCTTACTTAAATTCCTTTTTCTCTTTACTGTAGCCTACTATTTGCTACTGTAACAACCCAATTTTCCCACAGGGATCAAGGTTTGGAGCCCCCTTATGGGTAGGGGACTCCAAACTGATCCACTAAGCTTTTAAGCAGACCTTGATTCATTTTTC
>NW_027605306.1:0-17500 GCF_048128805.1 Centroberyx gerrardi | reverse complement strand
TCGATACTAATCAATTCTTGAAAGACTCTCCTGGTGGATGTGGTTTTATTCTGACATTCAGGACGTCTTTTGAAGCAAGTGAGTGAAGTCGTGGCAAAATATCTGGCATTGGCATTGGAAAGGGCACAAGTATCAATAACCAGAGGAGAGAGGAGAGGAGAGAATGTAGGTAGAAAGAGCTGAAATGCATCATCATCAGCCTCCCTTTCTGGTCCTGCTCTCTAATTAAGCCATCTCCCGTTAACGAGACTTCAGGCCCGCTCTGTTTGGAGAGCCAGACTGAAAGGACGCCATGTGAATGCCTGACAGCTAATCACTACGCCGTTACACACCAATCAAAGACCGAGGAAAAATGTCAAATGAGCAAACGGCGTACGCTTACCGTTAATATACGCTTACCGATAATATGGAGAAGCCTTGATAAACATACAGCGGGTTATTTTCAAGATTCCATGATAGCATTCGTTGTTTATACAATAATTTGCTGTAGGAACACTTGCGCAAAGCTCGAACAAAGACAAGAGTATTGATCCTTTTTCAAGGGTATAATCTCTTTCAAATGCACATGTTCAATGATCCTATTTAATACACTGAGAGGACTGTAATTCTCTGATCAGCTTAGCACGTATAGCATCCTCATCCATAGACGGAAGAAAGAGAGGGAGACATTCATCTGCCTGATTAACAACTTCAGTCATTGTCTTCTTTAATTACAACCAAGTCAACAGCTCCATTACTTCCACTCCTATCTATCTTTCATCCCACCGCTCTCTGAGGATTGTGACGTCGGAACAAAACAGAGCAGGCTTTCGTCTCATCTGTAGGCCGGCGGGAAGGTCTGCACCCTCAAAGGAATGTAATCAGCATTCAGAGGAAGACGAAGAATTGAGACGTCCAGCCAAAACACTGGGTTCTGTGTCCCTGGCTCCTGTTGGTAATTAGTCTTCCTTCTGGCAAAATGGACTTTGTTCTCGTCTGGTGCGAGGGCCGCTCTGCTTGAGAATGATTTGCTTAGCATCCAGCCAGCAAGTCAGTCGGGCGGTAAGCCGGTCGGCCGGTTGCTCAAACAGACAGTCAGCCAGTCAGAAGGTGATTTATCAGAGTTGTTCCAGGTCCGTTCTGTCTTTGTCTTGTGTTTTAGTGGCGCTGCTCTGAAGCTCAGGCAGCCTGTAATAACGCTGCGTAGCTTCAGGAAGGGAGTGATTGATGAGATGATGAGCATAACAAATGATCTAGTTCGATCAACATGATTCTAAAGCAGCGCGATGAGAGTTACGGCTTGTCATTAATGACTGTAACATTTAACAACAGCTATAATATCGCTCAGTAGTCTGGATGAAGCCACATTAAGACTGATAGAGACGATAATTTACTTTAGATTATCTTCCAGCAGGGGACAATTTAGGACATTATATTGTATCTAAATTGGGGCAGCTGTGCTGTAGAGGTTAGAGAAGCAGGCGTATGATTGGAGGGTCAAAGGTTTGAACGCCAAGACCGGCAGGGGAAATCTGGGGGAGAAAAGACGAGACGAGACGAGAAACGCTCTGTCCTCCCGCAACAACGAGCATTAAAGTGACCTTAAGCGAGGCTCTTAACCCCAAAGTGCTGCAGAGGACTGTGGCTGTACTGGGAGGCTCCCATTGGCCAACAGTAGAAGACTGTGGCTGTACAGGGTTAGGGGTTTGATTCCACCCATATGAAAAACAGATGCATCCCTGGTACTGTAAGGCATTTTGGATAAAAGCGTTCACCATATGGTATGATGTCATGTTATTATACTTGGGCTTTTTCATCCCTCTTTAGCTTCACTCAAAAGCAAAACACAAGAGAGAAATAATAGCTCACTTATAATATATGACATATTATATTCCTGCTCTGTTTCTTCCAAAGCATATTTGAGTGCAGAAGCAAAATAAATAAATAAATAAAATAAATATATATATAAATCATAATTTAATCCATTTTGAATTCAGAGTGCTTTCTGAAGGCACTGCTGTAATTTCACATATTGTTTTTCTTCATACTCTAATTTTCCCCTTATTATACATATACCATCATAAAAATTATGAAATGTGTGCAGTATGAAATAAATATAAATATTTATGGAAAAAGTTATATATAACTTATTTCAAACTGCACTGTAATTGTCAGTCGCATATCTTTATATGAACCTCTTTTGCTGCATTCTCATTTATAGTCTATTTTTCTTTGCTGTATCCTATTACTTTTTGCTGCTGTAATGAACTGATTTCCCCACTAGAATCATTAAAGTTTCATTTTATGCCCAAATACTTTAAATTTACAATGCTGGCCTTTGTGACATTCTGGAAAACTCTGGGCCATTTAATCAGCTTTGCCGTCTATCTTCCTAAGTAAGTGCCATATATTATTCAGCCGTTTTCAGTCAAAATTACAAGCAGCCATCAGAGTCAGCATAGTGTTTCAAAACCTCAGGCCTTCGTGAGAGTGACTCTGCTAGTGTTAGGTTTGATTTAAGGATTAATTATTTGTTCGTAGAATCAGCCACAAAATCTAAAAAAAAAAAACAGATAGGCCATAAAATTTAGAAACCAAGAAAGTATATGGGGTTTTTGTATAGCCAGGCTTAGAAGCACAAATTTGTATTTAGTATTCAAGTTGAGCGAAGCACCTCTTAACATTAACATTTTTAATTTTAGTCATTTAGCTGACGCTCTTATCCAGATCAGCTTACAATGAGTGAGCGGGTAGGGGCTCAGTGTCTTGCTCAAGGACACTTTGGCAGGACACACGGATGTAGCTTGGATACAACCTGAGACCTTGTCAGTTATCAGACCATCTCTGACACTGACTGATGGTCATTCTGTTGTTGGAAAACCATGTATGTGCAATTTTGTTTTTTCTTCTTTTTTTTTTTTCTTTTTTACATATTTTTTGTCCGTCATTTAGTGTTGTAGTACTCGAGATCGGTCTTGGTCTCGAGACCGGTCTTAAGACCACATTGTGATGGTCTCGGTTTCATCTCGGTCTCGTCTCGGAATCAACTGCATTTTTACCCGGTCTTGACTCGGTCTCGGACAAAGAGGACTCGGAATTTTATTTCAAGACCAGTCGAGACCACAATTGCAGTAACACCATTACCTGCTGGTGCATTGTCTGATTTATTTATTTTTTACTGTGATTGGATGTAAAACTTTCCCCTTCAAATTGCAACCAATAACTTGGCTTATTTTAAGTTTGAAAGTTTATTAACCATTAAACGCTGCCACCCTCACCCACCCCCCTCTGAGCTGCGCCAAGAAAGAGAACGCAGGATACAGGGGGAGAGAGCACCATGTGTGGCTGAAGAGGAGAGAATGAGATAATACAATTTGCCTACAGAAATCACAGAGAGTTTTGTAAAACAAGTTCTAAGAACAAGCACCAATTCTATACAGGCACATGGCGCGTTCAATTCAATGCTCTGTATTAAAGCATTGCGACACAGTTATCGGTTAAATTATAATTTCACTAACGTTACTTAAATTCCACAAGGTAATAACATTACCGTTAAAGTCTGTAGTGCAGCAGAAGACGTGTTATCAGGTTATTGTTTATTCCGTTACTAACACAGGCGAGTAAATTGTGGAGTTTCACTTTCATCTGCACAATGGGGCTCTGGCAGATTGAGTAGGGGAGAGCGGGGCAAGTTGTCACATTGGTCAAAGTCAAAACACTATAACAAAAACAATTTGTAGCCTACACATGACAGTAAATTATGTTTCTTCTCATTTCAAGAATCAAAATAATTATACATTGTGACATAAAAGCAAGGGTCAGCTATAACCTGATAATAATTTTGAAAGTTTTAGTGAAGCTATGTGCTCAGGGTGTTTTAACACTTCTGTTTCATTCTGCCCACTGTACTGAGCCTTTCCAAAGGTCAGTGAAATCGAATTGCAATGTTTCAGATCAAAGGATTGCCTTTTGTCACTGAGTAGGGGAGCTCCGGTACAAAAGTAACACTTTTTACTTTTTCCCAGTTTACTCCGGTATGGTGAGAGTAATAAATACCATATTATATAAGAAACAACATGCATGTGTCCCCTTTCAGATGCAACTTTCCGTATGTTTCTGAGTAAAATGATCTGGACATAAACAGATGGAGAACACAACTTGCGCTGTGTTACTTTCGTACCTCCTGTGCGGGACAAAAGTAACACAGCTGCGGTGCGAAAGTAACAGCTGTCAGAAAGCGTGTAAGATGCGTCTTATCATTTTTTTTTGTGATCTAATACTGTTTACTTTTAACAACAAATCTTGCAGACCCAGTTTTATATTTGTGCCAATTCACCAAGCCAACATATTAGGCTACATAGCCTAAATATTCTTTGCATTAAGTTACCAATGTTGCGTTAACACAATATTTTGACGTATGATACAAATGAATGGCAACAAGTATCCTATTTTCTCATTTTCTACCAAAGTATTTAGTGGCTGAGGTTGACAATTCTATTTCAATTGACTAATCAGGCTGAACTTGCAGCTTAGCTATGAAAATATATTGGAGCACTGTGGCGTGGCTAGTAGTCAGAAAGAAGGAGAGTGGGACAGTAATTCCTTTTGCTAGCTCAAGCGAGCCCAGATTTATTCCCTGCCACAGCGAACAGTCTACCCGGAGTTGGAGGTGCTCCCAGAAAACAACAAAAAGGGCAGCCAGTCCCACTGACTAGCCTGTTATTCTCATAAGGTAAGCTAACAATTTAGCAACTTTAGTAACCTTAGCAGCTCAGGAGAAAAACAATACCACACACTCTTCTTTCCTAGTCTCCACCTTCTTATCTGGGCCAATTACCCACTACGGTGAACACGTCCCTCCAATGAAATATGCCAGCAACACATGAACACATAACATTTTGTACTTAGCCCCTTCCCGTCTCTAATAAATCCCCCCGCCAGCTTCAATGTCCATAACCCAGTGTTACAATATCATTGTTACTTTCGTCCCTCCGCTGTCTGCTCTCCATTCAGCCTGGACAGCATGCTAAATGTGGTAGCCTGTCTCTTGAAAACTATTCTGACATTGAGACAGTAAAAGTGTTAAGAAATCCACATAAAGGTGGATATTGATACTTGAAAGAATAAAACATAATTCGAAAAAAAGTCCCGCGTCTGTATTTTTACTCACCGCATGACAAATTAGTTTTCGTTCAATAACTTTGGGAAGGCAGCACCAATTCACATTATTTTTGCTATATGAATAGCTGTCGGAGATACACACACACTGACTTCATCACGTCACTTCTGCTCCTGTGTGCTTCGAGAAAAGGTCTGTGTTACTTTCGCGGCGCGTTGCTTTCGTACCGGAGCTCCCCCCATACTGTACATCCATTTGTATTTTACTGAAATTCCTAAATAATGCTTTCTTTCTTTTTGAATTTTAGCAGAGAAATGGTGTAAATGTTGAGCCATCACTCTGATTCCATGGTCTTGAAAATGGACTCGCATTGGTCTGGTCTTGGTCTTGATTCGGTCTCGCCCCCCTTCGGTCTTGGTCTTGACTCGGTCTCGCCCCCCTCAAAGTCTTGGTCTTGACCCGGACTTGATACGCTCTGGTCTTGGTCTTGACTCGGTCTCGGTTTAGGTGGTCTCGACTACAACACTACCGTCAGTGATGTTGTATGGCTGTCCTGATAAACTTGCTTTACAAATGCTAGGCGATACTCAAAGTCTGGCCAGTGGGAGGGAAATTAAAAAAAATAGGGTGTTGTTGAATGTGCCAGGAAAAGAGTTGTATTTTGTCTTCAGTTCTGTTTCATTATATATATGAATGACTCATTGGTTATATTTGCTAATTTTGCAATCTCTAATTAGATTTGGAAAACAAAGAGGAGAAGTATAGCTAAAAGCAGTGACAGAGGCTAAACCAAATTAGAAAATGACAATGTGATTCAAAAGCCTCTGGCATGGGAACAATTAATGAACTCTGCAGAGTCACTGAGATAACCAGAGTGCTAATGCTTTGCAATGTTGTTGGAGGAAACAAACAGAAACATTTCTGGCTCCAAAACAGGGGGAAATGTTGCAGTTTAGCACTGTTCAAAACAACATGTCTAGCTTCCACCCAGGAACCAATTTATTTTATACCCACAGAAGTCTGCTAAAATACAGAATGTTCTTTTAGAGGAGGTTTAAGAAATGGGTCGGCCTATATGATCTTTTCTCCATGCATTTGACTACAATATCTGGATGAAATCCTGCATAGTTTACCGTTAAAAAGACACTGAAGTTCAAGTTGACATTAAAGTTACATATAAAATCAATTCTCAGTTGAACTCAGTTGACATTGTTGAGTTTGCATTGTTAATACTCACCACCACTACACTTAAGCATCATACATATTCATGTAGTATTCTGTATATAGCCTAGTATTTGATCATTACCACGTACCACCATCACTACTACTGTATTATTGCTATTACTACTACCACTACTACCACTACGACTACTACTACTACTACTACCACCATCACCTCCATGGCCATCCAAGTCTCCCTCTGGCTCATTTATCTCAGCAAAGTTCCATCCACCAGGCCAGTAAGTTGTAAAACTCCAGCACAGCAGTCCCTCTGACTCGACTTAACTTAAAAACTGCAGGTGCAGTATGGAAAAAAAAAAAAAAAAATTCCTCCTTTTCCTCCTTATTCTTCCTCATAAGTATTGCTCAATGTGAAACCTTGATTCAGCAGCCACAGAAAGGTAATGTAATGGGAAATGTAATGGGAACCAAAGAAGCAGCAGCTCTCTGTATTCCAAATACAGAGGGTCTGAATCTCTGTGCTAAAATGGATTATGTGTCCTTTCAATACCTGCGTTTTTTGTGTGGCCAGGGCTCCTGAGTCAGCACTCTGGACGATTTCTGACATTTTCTAAGGCACTGAATGCGGATCATGTTTATCAATGAGCAATGCTCTACATAGGGGCACATTAACTCAGCCTCTCCTCTCCTCTGCTCAAACCCAGAGACCTGAACCAGGGCTATACAGCCTCTGGGCCCGTTTTCTATTGGCACTGACTCTGAATAGTTAGCCGTGCTGAATCACCCAAACCTCAATCATACAACTTTCCCTCGGCGCGTGATGTTATTGTGATGCAGGTGGTCATTTTTCTGTTAATGTCTGCTTTCTTGCGCGATTTGAATGGAGCTTTTGCTCTCCCAGACATCCACCAAGCAGAACAGAGGGAAAATTAAAATATACGTCACGGACTAAGACAGGACAAAGACAGACAAAGGTGCTCTTGGGCCCGGAATGTGAGTCCCATCCCAAATGAGGTTCTTCAAAACCTGGTCCAAATTGGCCCCTCTGGACCTGAAACACTGTCTGCCCTGATGTGATGGCCAGGTTCGGTCTCCAGAAGAGTCCTGGGCAGCTGGGAGCGTGCTGATCAAGAGAAGGACCTTTGCTGTCTTGGATCAAACATGGTGGTAAAATTATAGAGGAACGATGTTAATGAAGAATTTGTTGTTGAATAATGAGGGTATTTTTCCAACAAATGTGTTATGCTTCAGTGGGATGTGTCCAGTGGCCTTTTCCAGTGCATTAACGTATATGTAAGGACACAAATATACAGTAATTGCTTGTAATTGCGTTGTGTTATTACACCCTTTTATGTTTAACAAAGATTTTCCTTATGTAGTTCTGAAGTATTATCGTGTACTTACAGTACTATTTCGATGCAATAATACATAGGTTAATACACCAATAATTGCCTTTCTGAATGTAGTGTAATCCAAATGAGTGAATGCGCTCAAGTCTTAAGGGAATATGGAATTTTACCAGGTACTGTAACATTTTACTGCATAAAGACGTTCAATTTAAAATGCAAAGAGTAATTCTGAGAGCAACTTCACTTTCTACTGACACAGCAGCTTATACATTCTGAACATTTTCATTTGCATAGTGTTGATGTAATAATTTAACGACTCTTTAGCCTGTTGTTTTTTTTGCCTTCTCATATATTCTGAGGACTTTAAAGGTATCAGTTGTTATGTTTTAAAAGAGAGTGCTACTGGTTGGCATAGTGCAGGAACTGACTGTGGTATTGTGTGGAATTTAATGCACTCCCTTTCTGCTTTATTCTTGCCCAGTTTGATAGAAAGCTCCTTCAATACGTGTCACAAAACATCATATAATTTACTGACATTTGCAACAAGGAAAAATATTTTGATATGGAGTAACAAAAAGCCACAAACAGAAAAAAAAAATCTGACATGCTATATTTTTTTCACTTCCAGACAATTCCAGACGATAGGCTACGATTTGCGGAATTTGGAATCCATACTTAAAGCCTCTACATGTAGAATATTTACCTCAAATATCATTCTCAAATTAATTTTGATTAGCATAGTATAATGGCTGTAAAAAAATAAAAATAAACATTAGACCAACTGGTAAACTGGTTAACTGGTCTACTCTACTATACAGCTACACTCTGGTAGGTTAGCTGTCTTTCAGTATCATAGTAGCCTGTTAGCCTAGTTTTGTTAGCTCAATCTAACTGTTACTAAAACATTTTCCAGCAAAAATATTTTTGGTCAGCATATACATTAGGGCCACTGCAGTTACAAACACACATTGTGACACGAACGCTGGGCGAGTGAGCATCACTCAGTACGAGGTGAGAGAGCGCCGTTTTGTTAGCATCGGGCAAACTTAATAAATTCCACACCTGTTACGTAAAACTGCGTTGCTAGTTCAATGTAGTTGTAACTGAAATATTCACCGGCTAAAAATATCTATATTTTTTGACACATATTGATTAGCCAACACAGTTGCAAAGCTGGGTGAGTGAGCATCACTCAATATGAGGTGAGGGAGCGCTGTTTGACTGATCGACTGACTGGCCTGAATTTGGCTCTGGATGAACACATTGTGTGTCATGGGAAAAATAACTTGGCTCCTTACCCACATACCTTTATTTCTGTTCCAGTATTCAGTTCACATTGTGACAATTTCACATCAGCTCTTCTGTAGCCTATACATATTTTTCCTCTCTCTGCAGTCTGCAGAGGGGGGATGAGTGGCGAGTTGTCTTTGTGACAGTGGGACCACTATGGGTTGTTTTTTATTTCTTTTATTCTAACCTCCAATCTCAGCCCAACCTTTATTACCATCCATCTCATTTGCCTGAGCTGTTTCTGCTGTCTTTTTTTAAGGCAAATCTATTTTTTTATTTATGTTATTACATATCAAACAATTGATATCAAATGTTATTAAAATGTAATTCACTATCAATATATTAACTATTAACATTAAAAAAGAGAGAGTGGTTAAAAATGTAAAGAGTGGTAAATCAATATTTACTCGAGCATACCTCCATATATTTTCATGTGCCGTCATATGCTGAACATTTCAATCAGCATAATCTCAGAAGCAAAACATTCATCTTGGATGGACGCTGTGGTTCCTGGCTAATGGATGCGAACCTGCTGACCTCGGTGTCATAAAGCAAGTCATCCGGAAAGTTGATGAGGGCGTCAGTACGCTCCACAGCAAAGTGTCTGTATTTAAAATCAGTGTATATCTACCACAGACTGCAGTGATATTTCACTTTCTCAGTGATGACAGCTTCGACGAGCATCTTGATCAGCTGCAAACTTAATTGATCGGACATTTCTGCTCAAAGACACAAACAGAGAAAGAGATCTCTGGCAGCATTAATCTAATACGCAACTGACGTCGACGTGCTCAAACGATAACAATACAGCATGGCTGCAAGAGGGAAGAAAAGTCACAGAGTTGAGACTTTGGGTCTGATCTCAGTTTGGAATGAACGCCACTTTCAGGTGCAATTTGTCCACATCCATATGGTTTGGGAGGCAATATGTACAGAAGTTTGCCAACAATCCCAGGGATGTCAATTCAGACGGGAGTAGTTTTACCTGAGGTTATTTTTACTGGCGCGGCTGTGTGCAGTCCATAAACATTACTGACATGGCAGATTCGGACGGGGCTAAAATTACAGACATGCTCCCGGGAATGATTACATTAAACCAGCTCCTCTGATAAAACTAATCCCGTCCGAATAGGGCTTCAGAATTTATGCATTTAGCTGATGTTCTTACCCAGGGAGACTTCCAGAGAGTGCAACAGTAGAATAAGCTTCGGTTCTTAAATCACCAGCAAGCAACCAACAGTAAAGAGTGAAAGGCTCTTCTCAGAGAGGCACATAAGAGAAATATTAGCAAAGGAAAACGAAATGTATTAGACCCAAGGTGTAATGTACTAGACTAACCTCATCGCCCCTGATAGACTAACAGCACATTAGGTATCCAGCATATTGATTTGAGACAGGCTGTATTTCCCACTGTGTATACGTAGATCTCTCTTGTGTACTTGCACTGGAAGTTTGTGTACAGCCCTTTGTATACTGAGCCAAACCCTTCTCTTTCCACCATCCCGTTGTGAAAGCAGTCTTTGTTCATCCTCTTATATTTGACATTCCCTATTTTAAGCTCTACATGTCATGTCTCTTTCATTTGAAATTAGGCTTTGATGAATATTGTATGAAAAGGAACCTGCTAGCAAAGAGACTGACCTTCACAGCTGCTTTGCTGCAGCGTTTGAAGTATTGTCAAGTCCTGTGGGCTTACGAAGGTACTTAGACTAACAGAAGTAGAAAGAAAAGGACTGCAAAATATTTAACTAACATCGTCTTCATTTGAAAAGGCTAGCCGCTAGGCTCAACAGGCAAGGGTGTAATCACCCGGATGGTGGTATTTAAAACGGCACTTTAAATGCCCTTTCTCCTTGTTCTGTATTGGTGAGCTGTCCAAGCTTGCCCATTCACCTCCACAGCTGAGATAAAGGTTAATCTGTCCATGTCAGATATCGCAGTGTAATGGCTGTCTTTGGATTAAAATAACAAACCTGGAGAAACCCATATCCAGCGCACACACACACACACACACACACATTCACACACAGGCTCTGGCTCCATCTCTTGGCATTTGTGATTTTATGTCTTATTTTTTTTAATCTTTGTTTCCTTTGTTGCTCTGAAAAACACGTTGTGACTAACCTGTTTGCTAAAGGTGCTTTATAAATAAATTTGACTTGACTTAATCTTTCCCTTTTCCAGTCTGATGGTCCATTGCACTTCCAGCCATCTGAAGAATTTTGAGTAAATAACGACTGACTTTTTAATCAAAGACACTGAGGCTTATGGCTCCACCTTAACACACATGCTTGAAACATCTGGGTGACCAGCTGCTCTTCTCGCTAATCCGATCGGCTCCTTAATGTTCTCTGAGAACGTCTGGCATCGCCTCAGCCTTTTGATTCATCTCACCTGGCAGAACCTTGCTATTTGGCCTTTACCTTGCTCAGTAAGCATATTAAAGACCCACTTTGAAAAATATCAACTCTCTTGAATTTAATCCATCAGTAGCAAAGGGGACTCCAAAAAAACAGTCTCCAGTAACCTCATTAATGTGAGAAATCTGCGGTCTTACAGTGTTTTTAATGCTGCGGCCTGATGTAGTTTTTCCTGCATCGCTACGGTAGTTTGTCCTGTTATGTGCTTCTGAGCAGAGCCTTGGGCCACATTGATCGCAGGCTCATTTGCTCTTTCTAACGTGTCACTGACAGTTCATACTTGGGGTTATTGGTACAAGCCCAAAGCCCTGCTAATATCCGCCACTGTGGCGCAGGGCAGAGAGGCTGCAGGCACTACCAACTGTAAGCTAGATAGTTCACTTCCCTTCGAATCAGAAAAATGACACAGTCATCCACTTGATTGCAGAAGGTGACCAGGATGATTGCCCCTGTAGAGCTAAATCAAACGTCTGCACTAGGTTACCTTTCAAAAGGATGTATTAGGCATGTTGAGAGTGTCTTGAGGAATAAATGAGATTTCCTGGTAATGCTATGCCACCATTAGTAAGGATATTATAACCGGGGAGGTAGGGGGTAACATAATTACAGGCCCATGTCCTTAATCAATGTTGATTACAACTTCAAGACCGATGACGATGGTGTATCCAATAATACTTTGCAAAATCTAATAGAGCGTTCTATTCCTAGAATAATTCAACAACATTTCACAAATTTAGGTGTCCAGTCTGAGGCTCCGGAGCCACAACTAAACAATAAATATGCTAAATATCAGGACAGACGTCCATATGCGGAGAATTTTGTCAGACGGGCCTATAGGGAAGCCGGCGCAGTGCTTGGCCTGCGTCCTGTTCAAAACCTGGGCTGCAGAGCGTCTGTCAGGGCAGCTGTCCAAACTACAGCCCAATCAGGCCCTGTGCCATCTTCCTGCGAATTCAGCCTCAAGCTGTCGAGCTCAAGAAAGCCCTGGCACACTTGTGGGCGGCAGAAATGGCCACCACTTAGTATGGAAACACAATCTCTGTGAATTTAGATGGAGTGACGTGGAGAACGGCTCTATACATGCTGCACGGTGTCTCTGAGAGTGGCCTCTTACCATAATGAAACTGGCATTCAGGGTACTTATCTCAGCAGCTGCATCGCTCTGCCTGCAGAGATCCCTGGCAGTGCTGCTCTCAACCTTCTTTTTTGTGTCTTCCTCCCTCTCATCTCATCCACGTCACACTGCTGAATGTCTGGCCTAAATAAATGCTTGGAGAATCTGTCATAAATTGTATGCTGCTCTCTATAAACACCTCTATCCTTGGATGTACTGCAGATGAGGTGACGGTATTTCACCCGGTCCCTATGGCTCAATCTCCGTACTCTTGAAACTGTCAGCTGCAATGGTTTGACCCACTTGAGTGCAGGTTCGTACGAACTCACCTCAGCTAATCTGCACAGCGAGGCTTCTGATTGCTTCCTTGTGGAGATAATATTATTGGATGCCATGTGATAAATCTTGATCGTTAGGAATCTGCTTTGGAGAGATTTGGAGCAGAGGGGAAGGAGAGGAGGGTTAATCAATAATGTGAGTGGCCTGATCGCCCCCAGGGGGCTGCAGAATCGCTGTACAGTGGCACTTTTCAATTCAATAAGCTTCACAGCCTTTGGTCCCTCCTGCAGTGCCCCCTGTCTCTCTCTCCCTCGATATATTCTCTCCGTATCCATTTTATTAGGTACACCTCAGCATTTACACAAACAGCTAGCTCCTCCAGACAGTAAGTCAATTATAAATAAAGCAAAAGCATGTAGTATGCAGACCGGGTGGAGGGGTGCAGCTACTGTTTGACTAAAAGTTAGAATGGACAATACACGTGCCTTAAGCTACTTTGAACTTGATATGATGGTTGGTGCCTCCTGGGATTTTGGCAATTCAGTATGTAGAGTTTATTGATAATGATGTCAACCAAAAGCCATGCAGGCAGACATAATGCCTTGTTGAGAGAGGTCAGAGGAGAATGGCAAAATTTGCTCAGTCCAACAGTGATGTGCAGAAGGTCATCTTAGAACCACAACTGGTCCAACCTTGAGGTGGATGGGCAATCCCACTCCTGTCAGCTAACAAGAAGATAAAGCTACAGTGATCACCAAAACTGGATAACTGAAGAGTGGGAAGACGTCGCCAGGTCCGACGAATCCTTGCGACATGCTGATGGCAGGTTAACAGCATGAATCCATGGATCCATCCTGCCTGGTGTCAATGGTACAGGCTGCTAGTGGTGTAATAGTGTGGGGAATATTTTCTTGGCACCCATTAGGCTCCTTATGCCACATTCACGTCACATTGGAGGAAGTGGAAGAAAAGGATGACATCTCATTGCTACAATTTGGAAGGGTTCACATGTTTTTAACTCGTTGGAACTCATACAAGATGGCAATCTTAAGGTCAATTGTTGTTAGCAAGTTACTTTAACAAACAGCAGATATTGCTCAGTAGAGTTGATTATATTAGTGCGAGTATAACTGATGGACTGTGACATTGGTGGATTTGCTGCCATGTTTGCCGCCTGTGTTGACACACTTCATTTCAATTCATGACACCCAGTGGGAGCCTACAAAAAATTACCACAAGGAGGCTGAGGTGAATGCTTTTTCCCAGTGATTTTAGTTCAGTCTCCAGATCTCAACCCAATAAAGCTCCTTTGGGATCAGGTGGAATGCACACGTGTTGCTGAAAAATCTGCAAGTACTGCATAATGCCATTGAGTCTGCATGAACCAAGATCATTATGAAACATTTCCAGCACCTTGTTGAATCCATCCAAGAATTCAGGAGCAAGTTGTTCAAGTTGTACCTAATACTGTGTATATATAGTGTATATCTATCTTTCCTTCACACCTTGCTCTGGGTCATGTCTCGCTTGGCACACCATTAACTCAGACGGGCTCAACAGAGATGGAGAGCAAAAACAAAGACAAAGCGGGAAATCAAAAGAAAAACAAAAGAGAAAAGACTTTGCTTCAGTTTGTTTTTTCTTACTCAGTGAACAGCTCTTAGCGCACAATTTGTTTTTACCTAATTAAGTAGTGCACAAGGATCGTGTGGTGCCGTTGTAAGGGACGGTAATGATCTGTCACCTATGCTGAGAGCATGGAGTGGAACTGATTGACTGTGACACTTCCCTCGGTGGATAACCTTCAAGACAGGGAGATGGAGGCAGCTTTGCCACTGCAGTACAGTGGGAGCTGCAAATTGGCACAGAGATGTAGGCCGGCCTATAGGAGGCCTGCAACTAAACATAGTCAAAACCTCCATGTTGGCCATGCTAGCAGCATAGCAACAGTTCTTGTCCTTTATTTCACAAAGGAAGTGTGGTTCAAGGGATTGAGAAAGGTGCTAACACTGCCAGAGGTAGGGGTTCAATTCCCTGTGTAGCTCAATGGGTAAAGCAAGGCACTAACACTGTCAAGGTTAGAGCGGTCTGTTTCCCACGGAGGCCACCGTATTCAAAATCTATGCCTACATGATGCTTTAAGGAGAAATGCTGATAGAATAGACCTTATTTTACAGCCAAAACCCCTTCCTATTCATTCTAAAGCTGTAGATACAGTCAGAGGGCTATATTAAGCCACAGGTCAGACTCAATCTTCCATCTCGCCCTGAAAATCTATCAGTGAAAAAGTCACAGCCGCTGCCACCTCCTGTGACATTTCAAACTGGAGCTAAACGGCTGCTGTATCTCTCTGGGATCACAGGTGATCTGTCATTGCAGGCAGGTGTTTTGTATGCTGTCCAGCGTCCCTTCAGAACAGCACTCCGCTCCCTCCACCACCTCCCTAATCAGCCACCCTGCACGCACACACACACGCACACACACACACACGCCGCTCTATTCTGGAGTCAGTTGGTGAATCTCTTTGTGCCAGATGCCCTCTCTAGCCCTGCTGTTTATCTACACTTTCCCCGACACAATCCCCCTCAACATGGAGGCGACAGAGGCATACCTGAGTACAAGCGTTTTCTAAGTAGCAGAGTTTAGCCTGTCAGCAGGCCGGCTTTTCTGTAAAGCTATGTGAATGCACAGGGAATCGGGGGAGTAACGCTTGGCTGGGCACAGTAACAATTAGTTGCGGTGGAGGACAGAGAGAAGCGTCTCCGGCTGTGAATATGCATGCAGTGGCTCTCCACTCCTTGTCATTGGGACTTTATAAAAATGCACAACTCAACAAGGGGCACTGAGCAGAAAGATTAAACTGGGCTAAGCCACCAAACTGCCTGCATCTCCTGAATTTTACATCCACATCACATAGGCCTGGAGGCGCCGTCTGTCCCTCCGACATACTCCACTGGTCTTTTAGGCAGATCTGAATGCAGTGGTGGGTCTGAAGTGAATACAGGAAGGCCGCCCCAATCTCCTCACCGATGGACTGGAACAGTCCCAGTAGAGCTCGCCGACGCCGCATCTCTCCCCTGTATCTGGACTGGTCTCAGATAAGGGCCACGGCAAACAGATGGAGTGCCGACGCGGGTCGGCCTGCCGACCGTAGACCCTCCAGGTCGACCCAGGTGAAGGTCTGGGTGACTGGACTCGCCTCCGACCGTCACTCAGCCTTAAAGCTGCACTCGGTGACTTCGCACGTTGGTGGCTCCAAATGGCAGCGAGAGGCAACGGTTTGAACTGCAACACATAGAAATCCTGTCAGGTGACGTCAGTAAACTGCACACAGTATGCTCATGTTTACCAACCCGGCCGGTCAGTGATGCTTTATACCAAAGCAAACCAAAGTGACAAGAGAAGCAAAAGATCTAACGTTGGTGAATCTAGCTTTCTCTGGACAGAGTGCTGCTAACTGCTGTTTAAGAGAGAGTTTGTATTTCACTCTCGTTTTGGAACAAGCCTTTTCTGCTTGGTGTTTTGCCTCGCTGTACTTTTTTTGTGGTTTTTACCATTCTGGCAACCGCAGGGAGGAGGGGTCAACTTTGAAAGTTGTGTTTACAAGCCACAAGCAGCAAAATCCTACTCAGTATGCCTTTAAGTTTTGATTCTTCAGTTCCCGTGGGTGGAAATGTGACCATACCCAACACCAGAATTTCATCTGAGCAAACAGGGTGAATCTCCAGCGTCTCAATTAGAGGGGATCCAAACTCTTCTCTGTTGCAGCCCCACTTTGTGATTTAGGCTGATAAGACGGGTGTATTTTTAGATAAAAATCTTGTCTAGTGTAGCTCTAAGACAGAAGAGAGACAAAAGCTACTTATTCACCCACCAGGCTGCAGTGGAAAAATATGTGTAGTGACGTTATCTTGAAGCAAGGCAGATACTCCACAGGTAAAATGTCATTCGGTTCAAGAAGGCTCGTAAGAAGTTGTTTGACAATTAAAATCTTGCAGATTAACTTGTTTCAAGAACTTTCTTCAATCAACTACTAGTAGATTAATCTGCATTATCATGCCTTGCTTCTAGAAAAATCCTGATCCAAGTGAAACTGCATTGGAAACATCTCACCCTATTGGTATTTTTTTATTTGTTCTCATTTGTTTTAAGAACAAATGAGAAAACTGAATGCAGGATCAAATCACTTGTTAAGATGTGCGGAGGCCTATATTGCCATCGCTGCTCTCTGGGGATTGGTCCTCTGGACGTTTAACACATCACAGAAGCAAAGTGAGGCAATTAGCCAAGAGCTGAGCTGTCATGTTTTATTATCACATATAATGATTTGTTTTCCCTGAGATGCTGGTTTGTTATTGCAAACATCATTGTGATGATTTCCTCATGGAAGCCACTGCATTTTCTGTCATTTCATTAAATTGGGTCCTGGAATCATTAAAAAGTTTGTTGTTTTTTTAAAAAAAGATACTCATTAATGTTGTCCTAGATAACGTTTTGTTAAACGATACTAAAGTCAAAAAGAGTAACTTTGGATATTCAAGCATGTTCTGAAGTGTGAAATTTGAAAATAAGGTACTAGCTCTCCAAAGGATGATTTAGATTATTGTGAGTACTGATTCATCTGTCTCCCACTCAGTCATATGCAATAGTGACAGTCGTTGTCTCTCTATGTGCCGGCTACCATCTGCCTCTCGTTCACATTCATTGTGCATCATCATTGCAGTCGGGAAGGAAGGGTACATCGTTCCTCCCTGGCCATATGTATTCA
>NW_027605305.1:7500-31930 GCF_048128805.1 Centroberyx gerrardi | reverse complement strand
AAACTGAATCCTGTAGACTGGAACTGGAAACTGAATCCTGTAGACTGGAACTGGAAACTACTGAATCCTGTAGACTGGGACTAGTTTAGAGTTTAGAGAAGTAAACTGCCAGTCACAAGGTTGCTGGTTCAGATCCCAGAACAAACTGTTCTCCCCTCGCTCAGCAGCGACCTGTCAGCTGGTTACTGTAGTTGGCATGGCAACAGTCTCCCCAAATTAAGTGAAATGAGCCTGAACTCAAAATTTGAATGGATGGAACGGTTCTTCCACTGTTTGTCTTGCTAATTTGGCTAGTACAGAAACATGAAATTCAAGTTCTGTGGTTTTTAACCTGAAGCTAACTGTTTCAGCTGCTAAACTGAAGCGTTAGCTAAACTTTTCATGAGACCAACAGGTGGAAATGTCCAGTCCGGTTCCTGCTGTTGGACCAGAATCCTTTACTGGAGGAGGAACCTGGTCTGAACTGGATTTGTTTCTCATCTGAGTTTGTGCTCATTTCAAAATGTGTGAGACTGTGCTGACAATTTTAATATTTAATTTATAGCAGGAAAGGAGCATCTGCATCACCTTCTTTACATCAGACTTATTGTATTTTGTAGATGTTTGATATGTTGATTAGGTTTTCTTAAAAAGTGCCTTATAGACCTTCTAACCTCGTTTTGAAATGTTCCTTTTCCAAGCGTCTTACCTCTACTGATTCTAGGTGTTTCAAGGATTATGTTTTTATATAACTACAGATTTGTATTTTGGACAGAAACATCATAAAGTGTTTTTAACTTCACATTTACCAATAAAACACAATATTCCCACTCTGTGTAGCTGAGGATGAATCCAGAAGCCGCTGCTTTCCTCACCTCTGTCTTTAATGCAACCGTCTTCTCATTTTGCCTCGAATTAAATTATTTTTCCATTGACCTTTTTAAATTAACGAGGCCATATAAAATATCACTTAATCTGGCATTTTCCACTTTTATTACGGGCAATAATATATCTTTCATCGCGCCAGCTGTTTGTCTCGCACAGTGTTGAATGCTGATGAGCGCTCCGTTATAAAAGAATATTAAAATTTTATGTATATAGGGGCACACAACGCCGTGAAACCTGCCGTGTTCGGGACGTGAGAATCCCCTCAAATGAGTGTGTAATGTGAGTTTATAAGCGTGGCGTCGTAAAGCTTAACGGCGGCCGCGCGGCACATACGGCACACGCAGGAAATCTCCCCGCAGAGTTCGACGACTCCGCCGCCGGAAAACCACCTGCTAATTAAAGAGAGACGAGCTTCAGAGGGTTTTACTGCCGCGCTCCGAGTCACCCGAAAACTTCTTCTTGTCGCTTTTATGTCTTTCTGCTGCTCCTCTGTCCTCCAGCATCAGGTCAGGTCACTGGGACGTCCCGTGATGCTCTCTAGTCTCCAGACCTATCAGCTTCTTTCATGATATTTTTAGTCAAATTATCTCGCTGCACTGGCAGATAATCTGTTGGTTTCAATGTCTGTTCAGTCATGGTGGCTATTGCTGCTCACCAGTTCTTCTTCTTCTGTTGATTCAAAACAAACCGGAAACACAAAACCCATCACTTCCTGTGCGGTAGGCAGAGGATTTTTTGGCTTGTGACCCCTTAAAATGAAGCAATTCCTACTTGCGACCCCCCATAAAACAGAGAATGATTTTCCCTTTTTAGGCCAAGAGGCTGAAAACTGTTCAGTACTTCACAAGAAAAAAGCAAAAATTAGAGAAAAAAGTACACATGATTATGAATTTGTATGATAGAAATGCATTTTTTCCCCCCATATATCATCTCACAACCCCCTAAAATTGTCTTGCGACCCCCAGGGTGGTCCCGACCCCCAGGTTGAGAACCATTGCTTTAAAGGACAATAAAAAAAAGGTTTATGGTTTCAGACCAGCCCCTCTCCTGTTCGTCCTGTGTGTTGTTATGGAGCGCTGTGTTCTGTTTGATCTCCCCATTTGCTCTAATCATATTTCTGTCCTATTTCTTCTTTTTATCTCATTATTTGCTGCCACACTGAGCCAGTTTCCATTAAAGAGATCGTTAAAGCTTCATCTGATCCGCTCTGCTGCTCTGGCCTGGGTTCAAATCCCAGCTCACCTTCCTGCTGCCTCTCCCTCTCCGCTTCCCATCCTTCCCATCCTTCCCAACCTGTCCATACTTCAGACTTTCCCATTTTCCTCAAAATCAACGACAAACTCGTCTCTTGTCGGTTTGAGGTCGACCTCTCCTCTCTTCCTCTCCTCCCGTCCCCTCTTCTCCTCTTCTCCTCTCCTCCCCTCTCCTCCCCTCTCCTCTCCTCCTCTCCTTTCCTCTCTTCCTCTCCTCTCTTCCTCTCCTCCCCTCTCCTCTCCTCTCTTTCTCTCCTCCTCTCCTCCTCTCCTCTCTTTCTCTCCTCTCCTCCTCTCCTCCTCTCCTCTCCTCTCTTCCTCTCCTCTCTTCCTCTCCTCCCCTCTCCTCTCCTCTCTTTCTCTCCTCTCCTCTCCTCCTCTCCTCTCTTTCTCTCCTCTCCTCCTCTCCTCCTTTCCTCTCCTCTTCCTCTCCTCCTCTCTCCTCCTCTCCTCCTTTCCTCTCCTCTCTTCCTCTCCTCCTCTCCCCTCTCCTCTCTTCCTCTCTTCCTCTCCTCCTCTCCCCCTCTCTCCTCTCCTCCTCTCCTCCCCTCTTTGTCTCCTCTCCTCTCCTCTCTTTCTCTCCTCTCTCCTCTTCTCCTCTTCTCTCTCCTCTCCTCTTCCCCTCTCTCCTCTCCTTTCCTCTACTCTTTTCCTCTCCTCTCTCCTCTTCTCTCTCCTCTCCTCTCCCCCTCTCTCCTCTCCTCCTCTCCTTTCCTCTCTTTCTCTCCTCTCCTCTCTCCTCTTCTCCTCTCCTCCTCTCTCTTCCTCTCCTCTCTTCCTCTCCTCTCCTCCTCTCCTCTCCCCGGATGTAAAAAAATATTGCGGTTACGTAACGATGATAAATGACGCGGCGCGACGCACTTCACGAAGTAACGAGATTAATTACACTTAATCATGTTGGATGGAAGCCGGCGCGGCGCTGATGGGCCTGTCGCTTTGATGCATTGCCTTTCTGAGGAGTCAGAGAGCAGCCGAGGCTTCTGGGAAACCCGAGCCGAGGGGAACGGTCACGCCGCAGAAACACAAGGTTCTCCGGTCAGGGTGGCGGTTCTATACGGGACTGCAGTGATCCTTAAAGAACCGTCGGACTGCAAAAGTTCTTTAAACGCTGCCGGTTTGGAGCATTTCATTATTAAAGGTTCCTTACAGCACCACAGAGGGTCTACGTAGAACCATTAGAGCTTGGTGCTGTACAGAACCTTTATAAAAGAGTTCTGTACAGCACCATAAAGGGTTCTGCTGTGGTACAAGCCTGAAGAACGGTTCTGGTGCCATACAGAACCTTTTTTGACTGTCTGTCAGTTTATCTGTTCTGTCACTTCTTAAAATGCATTTTTTAAACTTGCTTTTTTGCTTTTTTTTTTTTTTTTTTTGCTTTTTTTCACATTTTTTGGCAAATTTGTTTCTCTATTTTTTATTTATATTTTGTTTCATTTAATTTAATTGTTATCTATTTTTATTTCTGACCACTTTTTAATGTTCTTGAGTTTTTATCTTATCCTTATGTATTGTATTATCGTTTTAATATGAAGCATTACCTAACTTCTGCTTTTGCTTAGTAAAACAGAAATAAAGTGAATTGTTATTTTACATTTATAGCATTTAGCTGAAGCTGTTGTCCACTGTGGCTCGGTGTACAGGGAGCAGCTGGAGGTTCGGTGCCTTGCTCAAGGAAACTTCAGCAGGAATTGAACCTGCGACACTTAAATGTGACTGTCTGCAATGTCAAATATGAAACGCAGTAAAAATGAAGCGACTGCTGAACAAACCAAACCTCTTTATAGATGCTGCTGCTGCAGTACAGATGGAGATCTGTGTGTGTGTGTGTGTGTGTGTGTGTGTGTGTGTTTCGTTTGGCAACAGGATCGGGAAAACTTGCTGGAAATGTTTTTTTTTGTTTTATATAATTCGTTTACCTCTTTCATCTATTTAACATGAAGTAAAATAAATAGTCAGAATTTATTTCACTATTTCACTAATATAATCTTTATGAAATGATCATATTGAAGCATGATGAACCAACAGGTGGAGTTGCGTAATCTTTCACCTCACTGTCTAAATATCTACAGTCTGTTCCAGCAGGTCTGGAGTCAGCCAGCAGAGTCTGAAGTGTTGACTAATGCAACACACACACACACACACACACACACACACACACACACATCCATCTGATAAAGGAGCGGTACGACAGATTCTCTGTTGCACAACAGACCACAATATATCTGGGATGGTTGATGGTTGATGATCAATACCGATGACTCATCGATTACTTGCTGCTGAGATTTCAGCTTTAAAACTCACTTTCCTCACGACAACCCACAACCTCCCGCTGTGTTTTATCTGCTCAGACATGGAGGAGTCAACACATCCGCTCTGAAGCTCAGAAGTCTCCTGCTCAACACAAAACATCAAGTGCCAAAGCAGGTTTATTCATTTAATTTGGATTTTTACTGCATGACTACAGAAACACTATAGAAATCACTATCGCCGATGTCAGATGTTACTAAAGAGTCCAGATTACTGATTGTTCCTTCAACAAATCATTTCATGTTGTGCTGGTAGTGGTATTACAATATATTTTTTCTGTATATTTTTTCTAAAACAATGAAAAAATCTGCCAGTGGGTTGAGATCATTTTACTTTTTCCAGCAGAAATCAACTTTCCTCTAACCAGCTGACATCATGTTGCTACTGAAGGGATCTGCCTCATGCTG
The DNA here is from genome assembly GCF_048128805.1 of Centroberyx gerrardi. Lineage (NCBI taxonomy): Eukaryota > Metazoa > Chordata > Actinopteri > Beryciformes > Berycidae > Centroberyx > Centroberyx gerrardi. The sequence continues at coordinate 27,096 of NW_027605305.1, read as the reverse complement.
CCTTGTTTCAGGATATTGAAAATGATCAAACAATGTAATCCTCTCACTGCACTGGAAGGTTTTCACTAGTTTTGAGAAGAATAAAGACTCTTCTAGCTAAACAGCTTATTAAGATGGACATTTTTTAGCAGCGCCCCCCACCCCTGTTTGAAAAGATCAGCTCATCTGTGATGTCATGATGTGATGTCATCCTGTGATGTCATGCTGTGACCCAGCAATGATGTCACCGGCAGATCCAGGAAGTACTGCTGCGATGAGATCAGAGATTTCCCAGAATCCCTGAGGAGTCTGCTCTCCTGCAGGAAAAACATCAGAATCATTTTATTCTCATCCCACGTTTTACAATATAGTTTCTACTGCTGTTTGTTTTTTTATACTTTGTAAATTCTGCTTTGAGATAATGCTATAGAAATAAACTGATACTAGCAGTAATACTGAATTACAAATATTTATAAGTAAGTTATTATTGTAATTTAATTAATCATTAACTCCGTTTGTTAATGCTTATTAATATTAATTATTCTAAAGTTATGTAACTGTATGTAGGAGTACTACTAGTACTACTACTGCTGCTGCTACTGCTTCTACTGCTACTAGTAGTACTGCTGCTGCTACTACTGCTAGTACTACTAATAATAATAATGACGCACAGTGAATGTTGATAGACAGAAGTCAGAAGTGTGTCGGGACGTCCTGCCGGTTGGACTCATGCAGCAGGAATGTCTCAGGTTTGATGCCTGCAGCAGTCTGACTCGTTCCTGCTTGTTCCCGCTCAGAGAAACGACTCGGCTGTGAAACGACTCGGTGACTCAGCCGGCCTCGCTCCTTCCAAACCAACCTGACGTAACGTTCACTGACTCAGCTGCCGCAGGGAAAAGTCAACAGCAGAGTTTCTGTTTGCCTTCACTCAGTTTCACATCCCACACTGCAAAAAACCCTCCATCTTAACAAGTCATCTAGTCTCATATTCAGCCTCACATCTTCTTGTTGTTAACCCAAGAGAAACATTCTGCAGTGAGGAGAGATAACTCCACTTGTCTCCAATGCAGCTTCACTTGTTTCAGGAGTTTTCTAGAACAGAGTGTCAGTCTGTTGAAACCAGTCAGAATAAGGCAGATCACTGCACTGCTGTCAAGGAAATGACTCTTGATTCTACTAAATTCTTCAAACAAGTTGATTTGCATTGGAAACAAGAGAAATTATCTAACAACACTGGCAGATTTTCTCACTTATTTTAAGAAAATCATGATGTTAGGACTCAATAAAAGACTGAATGACTTGTTAAGATGGAGATTTTTTGCAGTGCATCGCTGCCTTTCCAAATATTAGCATTAGTATTATTAGTATTATCAGGTTACATTGCCTTTCAGCTGCTGTTATCATGTATGACTCAGTGGTTTTATTCCACCGACACACAGCAGGAACAGCAGTGAGGAGGAATCCCAAGATAGAAAATAATACAGTGTATTAAGAGAAGGTGTGAGTGAGTCACAGGTTCAAATCCCACAAGTTTGAACCCTTTAAATCTCAGTGTAGCTCTGGTAGTATCTTGGGTCGTGTCTCTTCCTCCATGATAAAACCCCAAATCAGTGATTCTGTGATCTGTTGCTCCGGTAGAGCAGACTGGAGAGTTGTGTTTTTTTCTCTCTCCATTCACTGCCGTTGTCTGGAGGAACAGTCTGAAAATCACTTCTAGCACATAAAGGAACGCCGACAAAGCAGATTCTGATAATATATAAAAAACTAGTCCTGCTGCTGAATTGTTTTGAAGTGAATCTCTTTCTTTATGTTTATTAAACCTTTCAGTTTGAACAAGTGGAACACCGAAATCCTGTCGGAGGAAACTGATGATGATGGAACGAAGAAAATAATGATACGTTTATCAATAATTGTAAATCGGAGAAAAAATAAGTGAGAGACTAGTTTTTTTATATATTGGCAGAATCTGCTTTGTCAAATTCCAGCAGACTGTTGTGGGACTGTGATCTCTAACTTCTCGGTTGCCAGGTTTGAAGCAGATAATCTGTAATCTGTGTTTCCCAGCCTGGCGTCGCTCTGTCATCGGCTCGTCATGTCTGATGATGTCATTTCCTGGTGAGCACTGGTCTACTTGACACCATCAGTTGATTGACATCAATGATGATTGTGTCAATCCCACACACACACTCTCTCTTTCACTGTTTCTCACACACACACACACACACAAATACACAATACCTGGTCATGAAACTCAAACACACACACACACACACACAAAATACACACAAATAACTCTCTCTCTCTCTCTTTCACACACACACACACACACACACACACACAAAGTTAAGTCTGTCTTTATCTCTCACACACACACACACACACCCTCTCCAACACTGTCTCACACATACACCAAAACACACAATACCCAGTCACAAAACACACACACACACAACTTTCTCTCTCAGACACACACACACACACACACACACACACACACACACACAATACACAATACCTGGTCATGAAACTCAAACACACACACACAAAATACACACAAATAACTCTCTCTCTCTCTTTCTCACACACACACACACACACACACAGGTCTGTCTGTCTGTTTATTTCCTGGTAAACTGTCTCACACTCTTAACAGAAATGGTTCCACATAGCACCGGAAAATGGTTCTCCAGCCTCGTACCACAGCAGAACCCTTAACGGTTCTGTAAAGAACCTTTTTAGAACGTATGAAATGTTCCAAACCAGCAGCAGTAAAAGAACTTTATTACTTTCTAAAGAACCGTTTCCTGACATTATATACAACTGTGTGTGTGTGTGTGTCTGACAGAGAAAGTTGTGTGTGTGTGTTTTGTGACTGGGTATTGTGTGTTTTGGTGTATGTGTGAGACAGTGTTGGAGAGGGTGTGTGTGTGTGTGAGAGATAAAGACAGATTTAACTTTGTGTGTGTGTGTGTGTGTGTGTGTGTGTGTGTGTGTGTGTGTGTTTTATATCGACTTCAGCTAGCATAGCACCATCTACTGTTGGCTGAGCTGACTGACCTACTTCTCTCTCTCTCTCTCTCTCTCTCTCTCTCTCTCTCTCTCTCTCACCCCTCCACTACAAGCTATTTGCATTAATAAGTGTCACTGCATCTTTCCTTTAAAATCCACAAATGAAGCTCCTTAACACAGCAGACCAACCCCCCCCCCCCCCCCAACACACACACACACACACACACACACACACACACACACACACAGTGTAATGACACTGGTGCATCCCTGGTGAGTTCCTCTCTCTCTCTCTCTCTCTCAGTATGAAAGCAGCAGCATGATGATCTCCGCCTGTAAGAAACACCAAAGACAAGCTCTTCTGTTCACACACACACACACACACACACACACACACCATGAGCCCACCTGTCAGGTGTCAGGAGTTGATTGTGGATGAGTGTTGAGTTTGTTTCCTGCTGCAGAACAAACATCTTCAGCCTGATGAGAAACAAACTGACACCTGCTCTCAAAACATGACTGCTGTTCTCATGTATAAACCCTACATTAATAATAATGTAGGGTTTTAAGATTCATTCATAATCTGAAGACTTAGCAGTAACAGTAGCAGTAGTAGCAGCAGTAGTAGCATTAGCATTAGCAGTAGCATTAGCATTAGCAGTAGTAGTAGCAGTAGTAGTAGCATTAACAGTAGCAGCAGTAGTAGCATTAGCATTAGCAGTAGTAGTAGCAGTGGTAGTAGCATTAACAGTAGCAGCAGTAGTAGCATTAGCATTAGCAGTAGTAGTATTAGTAATGGTAGTAGTATTAATAGATTAAAAGCAAGAGGTTCCTATTGGTTGTAAAAAAAAAAATGAAAATCACTTTTATAGACTTTTATTAACTGTCCTTGGCTTCTCTTGGATGGTTTACTTTCACTTTACTTTGCCTTGATTCTGTATTTCCTGTTTTGCTTTTTATGCTTGTGTTGTTGATTTGATTTGTTTTTACCACTTTGTAAAGTGCTTTGTAACTGTAATTTGAAAAGTGGCATATAAATAAACATTATTACTGTACCAACAAAGATGCATCTTGCATTTCAGGCTTTGAGCCGGTCCTTTTCTCCGGAGCGAGTCGACCTGCCGGAACGACGACAACACAGCAGGCGACAAGAAGAGAGACGTGCTGCGAGGAGCGAGGTGTCGGCCTGCAGCGGGGTCAGGGGTCACGGGGTCAGGGGTCACGCAGGAAGCCTGTAGGGTCAGGATGACTCTGTCAGAGCCGCCTGTCCCCCCCCCGCCCCCCCTCCGCCCGCTCCCCAGACGGCTGTAATGACCAATAAGAAGCATCATTACTGACCTATGACCTCATCGAGCCGCGGTCACGGCCTCCTCCGGCCGGGCCGGCGGAGGTCGGCTGCTCTGAACCTGAAGACGATAACAAGACTGAGAGAACAGCAGCAGAACCCACGAGCTGGAGAACGTCTTACAGGACAGTTCCACCCAAACTGACCTGCAGCTCGTCGGTTCCCTGTTTCTCTGTTTTTGTTTTCAGACGTTCTACGGGTTTTCAAATGTCAAGATGAAAGGAAATGCAATCCTTATCATCATCATCTTCATCATCACATTATATTGTACAGAACCTGTTTGTTAGGAGTGGTTAGTCTTTAGGCTCGTACCACAGCAGAACCCTTTATGGTGCTCCAAAGAACCCTTTTAAAGAAGTTCCCTACAGCACCATGCTCAAATGGTTCTACATAGAACCTTTTTGGTGCCTTAAAGAACCCTTTGAGAATGTATGAAATAACCCAAACGAGTAGTATTAAAATAACTTTTATAAGAACCACACTGGGTTCCTTATTCTGATTTACCTTTTTTATTTGAACAAATCAGAGGGTTATTTGAGTCGTTGTGGTTCCATATGGAACCGCTTACCTAACCAAAGAACCCTTAAAGAACCTGGGCTCCTGGGTGTTGGAGCCACTTTGGCAGATAACCGACCGTCACCTGGATCTTCACCGGTTCGTACCACAGCAGAACCCTTTATAAAGAACCCTTTTAGAGCGGTTCTCTGTAGTGCCATGCTCAAATGATTCTACATAGAACCTTTGTGGTGCCCTAAAGAAACCTTTAAGGATGTATCAAATATCCCAAACCATAAGTATTAAAAGAACCACACTGGATTCCTTATTCTGATTTACCTTTGTTTTTTTAATATTAACAAATTAGAGGATTCTTTGAGTCATTATGGTTCCGTATAGAACCACTCCCCGAACCACAGAACCCTTGAAGAACTGTGCCACTGTGGCAGATAACCGACCGGCACAACATGTTCTCATAAAAAGTCTGAAATGCAGATTTTCGTGCCGTGGACACGATTTTCAATTATGTGAAAATGAGGTTCCTCCTCCACAAACTGGGTTCTGAAGGTCGGCTAACGGTTCAGTTTAGGAAACTAAAACAACTTGGTTAAGGTTTGGGAAAGGTTTTGGGTAGGGCTGGACGATCTTGAAAAAATATCTAATTGCAATTATTTTGACTGATATTGCGATTGCGATATGATTTGCGATATTAGAGGGAATGATAATTTTTACATCATTATTCTCATTTTCATTGAAAAACGTATTAAAATGATTATGGCGTGATTTTTGCGGGGATCTGTACCAAACAAAGATGTTTTCTTAAGTCTGTAGAATATGATGTGTAGGCAGGACATCTCTGCAGCACCACAATATTTCATTTAAAATGGTATTTTGACACATTTCGCCTTTAACAAATATTGCGCCTCCTGCGGTTTGAAAATTGCAGTAGGCCATATTGCGATTTCGATAAAATTTCGATTAATTGTTCAGCCCTAGCTTTGGGTTAGCGAAATTTCCTTCATACAAGTTGGGAATTGAACTCCGGTCTCCGGCATTAAAGTCAAACTCATCTCCCATCCTCCGCCCGACCACAACACCCCGACTGTCACTGAGCTGCTGCACTGAGACTACTGCCTGTTTACAGGGTTAGGGTTAGATTAGGGTTAGGGTTAGATTAGGGTTAGATTAGGGTTAGGGTTCGATTAGGGTTAGGGTTCGATTAGGGTTAGGGTTCGATTAGGGTTAGGGTTAGGGTTAGATTAGGTGCGACTGGGTTAAACACTGCTAACATCAGCTTTTCATCTGTGTGTGCCAGAGCTTCACTGTTCCCAAACAGGAAGGAAAGCCCGCCTTCTGCTTGATTTGATTGGCTGCCCGGCCCAAGTGTGACATTGACATTGCGCTGAAAAGTTGAAAATATTTTAACTTTTTTGCGTGACTAAAAACCGCCAGAACAATGTGACGCACGGCGCAAGAGAGGAGTGCACGCCAGGCACCATCCCGTAGGAAAACAATGGTTTTGCTGGCGACGCGTTTCTAGCGACGCTTCTCGGTGTGATCGCCCTCTTAGGGTTTAGGGTCAGGTAAGTGTCTCCGTCCTCCGAGTTTTAACGCTTTATATACCACCAACACGTAATTTGGTGTTAACAAGTCATGTTCACTTCATGTATTTGTGTGAGATCAGGTTGGACGCTCACCTGGATCCCCTGCGGTCTGGTCCGGTCCGGTCCGGTCCGGTGAAGCAGACAGCAGCCGGGGCAGTTTGGTGTCCGGTGGGTAAAAGCAGTGAATTTGTGTCTCTGCTGCTGAACTGACAGCAGCCCGTCTGAGCCGTGACTCGCACCATCTGGCGCTCGGCCGTAAATCCCCGGCGGCGTGCGGCGGCGTGCGGCGTTCAGGCCGTCATGATGATTCTTATCAACACTCTGATGACTGACACTCTGCCTGGGACATAAAATGTAGCATCATAAAAAAGGAGACAGTGACATATATGAGGCTGTATTTCTTTCTGTCTGGGTTAGAATGGTGTGTGTGTGTGTGTGTGTGTATGCATGCAAATATGTACATATATATGCATATATGGAGTGATGTAGTGAAAAATAAGGAGACTAGGAATCTATGACCTCCAGTTGGTGATAAGACAAAATCACAAATAGAAAGAAAAATCAATATAGTCAAAAATTTAGCATTAATTCATGCTTTTTCCCCTCAAACCACCCTATCCTCATATAACTTACATCTTTGATTCTACTTACTATGATATATACTCTTAATTTTATGTATAACAATAATAATACGTTTATTTTTATAGCACCATCATACATAGAATGCAACTCCAAGTGCTTTATATAAAATAGATTGATTGAATCAATAAATGGATTAAAACAATTCCAAACAAAAGTAAAATTTCAAGCAAAATCAAAACGCAACTTTTGCCGCTTCACTGCTTCAGTGCAGGCGGAGATATGAGACGGTGACATTTCCACTGACGGCTCACATGTTTTATAGTCACATAAATTTTATAACCTGGTATACGGTCTGCTCATTATACTTGGAAGACCAAGTAATTGATCATATTTTGTCATTAAGTCTTAAATTTTATATATAGCATAAACAATCTTAAATCTTACATATGAAATAACGAACATAACTAACATTTCAGGCTCGTCAGGATTCTCCTGCTTCACTTTATAGCTTCATAAAACTTAACAAACAGGCGACTTAACGAGCTGCCAGTGGGCTAATTAACAAAATCCAAAAACACCCGGTAATAAAAAAAAAAAGAATCCTTAAATAAAAAGAGAAATATGCATCACAACACAGACAGGCCTATTTAGATAATTATGAAGTCGAGAATATCGGCTGCAGAAACTTGATGTGTGAAGACGATTTGACGCCTTGAGCTCTTCTCCACACTGATCCGGTAAATTTGAAAACGGCGTTTTCGTGTCGTTTGTGTTTCCGTCCACTCAGCGTTTCCAGGCCGTTTTCTACAAGTTTCTAGCCTGGTGAGACCGTCCTGATCACGTGACCTCACATTCTGTTTCGCTCCACGGATCAGTCTGGACTTCTAGCCGCCCACATCGATTTCCTGAAATTACAATCTAACCCGGGCCAATCAGGGACTGCGTCGTAGTTGATGACGTGAAATACAGGCCGCCGCTGGCAAAACAGTAACGCCGTCTCCCGAAGCAACGAGCGGTAACGTTAACGTTAGTAGAGTAAACACAGCCATAAGTGCAGTTATTGCAGAAATAGACTCAATAACAACAATTAAACAAGAACAAGAGTACGCACTAGCGGAGACGTTTTCGCCGTTCTTCCGACTGGATTTGAATTTGGATTCGCTGATTGGCTGAAGGAGTTTGTCTGTCAAGGCGAGTACTCCCGCCCACTGAAATCGATGCGGGCGGCGGGAAGTCCAGACTGATCCGTGGAGCGAAACAGGATGTGAGGTCACGTGATCAGGATGGTCTCGCCAGGCTAACAAGTTTCCCCCACTGATACGCAAAACAGACAGGAAAACGGTGAAATCTGCCCTACTGGGCGTGAGCAAGCCTCCGACCCTTGACCTTCATGTCGTTACAGCTGTTTAGGGAAGTGTTGCCATGGCTGCAGCAACAAGACGTCCACATCACAACAAAAGACGGACGAAAGCGAGACAGTTCAGCTGCTTCTGAAAGTAACGAATGACTAGAAGACGCCAAAGACACGGAGAACACAGACTGTTTGATCACATGACCGTCCCACGTCAGCGTTTTGGAAAAGCTCAGTTTTCCCCGTCCGCTGCAACACCAAACCAGCGTTTTCAAATGTCTCACTGCGGAGAGCGTCTTCACCAAGCTCCGTGTTCGGTGGTGGAAAACAGCGTCTGAGTGTGGATGGAAGGACGAAACGGAGAAATAAAGATGTGTTTCCAAATTTACCGGATGCTGAAACAAATCGGTGTGTTTGAAAACTCTTGTGATGCTTCCAGTGTGTTTCTGGTTTAAAGATTCATATCAGTTGAAGAAGCTGCTGGGTTACGTTCCCCTGCATCTACACACATGCTGTATGTGTGAATGTGTGTGTGTGTGTGTGTGTGTGTAAATGCATGTTCAGTTGTTTTATTTTTCCTGACGATTGCAGTTTTTGTCCATGCAGTTTGTTTTGCTGCCTGTTTGTTAAGCACTTAATAACTTCTGTTTTGAAAAGTGCGATATCAATAAAGTTTATTTTATTTTCCCTCTGTCTTGCTGTTTTTTTTTGCCTGTTTCTTTTTGCTGCCTGTTCATTAAGCTCTTCGTAAATTCTGGTTTGAAAAGTGCTACATAAATAAAGTGTATTATTATTACTATTATTGATGTTTAGCAGTGTGTGTGTGTGTGTGTGTGTGTGTGTGTGTGTGTGTGTGTGTGTGTGTGTGCAGTCCAGACACTCATTGATCAGCGTCTTGCTTCCTCCAGTGTCTGCCGTCTTATTGGTTGATTTATTCAGCCGCTCTGTGATGCTTCAGTCCTCCGGCGAGATGAGCGGCCAAATAAATTAATAACTAAACAAGAATGATGATGTGGAATAAACGCAGTTTGGATCCGAGGAGAATCAATTGATTAAGCCGGGATTTGCAGCAGCGATAAGGCTGGCTGGTCCCAGCTCAGTGCTGCAGGGCCTAATTACTGTGTGTGTGTGTGTGTGTGTGTGTGTGTGTGTGTGTGTGTGTGTGTGGGAAGGGGGTGTTGGCCAGCAATTAATAGTCACCATTAGTAGATGATTAGCAGCCGTGGACAATGATTAACTATTTATCACCCAGTTAGTTCCACCTTGATTCCACAGCTACACATCCAATATATGAACAATATAAACAAACTGTGACTCCATGTGACTTTGGTTTACAAGCGCTGGTTGACTTGTAATTTTACAGTTTTATGACCAATCTGCTCCAGCAGCTGTGTCTCATGATGGAGAGAGTAACCTGTCTTGTCTTTAGAGTTGTAGCTTGAGAAGAGTCAGCTCAGTTAACCTGAACAAACTGTTAGCTAGCTAACTAGCCAGCAAACACACTGATGTTAATGTGAACATGCTAACGCTAGCTGCTGCTAGATACGTTAGCTAGTGTGCTAATCAGACGTGTTAACAACAAGACAGTGATGTTAGCTGACCAGATACTATGGTTAGCTAGCTAACAAGCTGACATTATCTAAACACTAAATCAATCAGATGGATCAGTGATGAAATGATCAGTTCAGTCAGAAACAGACAGAAATTAACCGTCTGTTCAATTCTGTTGAGACGACAGAAACACAGTCAGCTGTTCACAGAGCTGAGGACCTCCAACATGGCGGTGTGGCTGGTCATTTCTTGCCAGTTGCTAGCCATTTCAAGGCTAACGTTAGCAATCGAGCTAGCGATAGCCTAGCTAGCGAGCAATCTTCGGCTATTTCAGTGGATTCTGAATGTAAACACCACAGGAAATTGAATGCTGCAGCACTACAGTTATCAAGGAATATTCATGTCTTTTAAATTTGTATTTTCGGCTTTATTGTATGAAATTTCATATCGTTCTCGTCCGACTTGATCCTCCAACAGAATCAGGAGTTCATGTGGCGCTTGCTGGTCTGAAACTGCTTCAGGCCGTAATCCGACACCAGTTGAATGCAGAGTTACATCACTTTAAATCCTCTATCAGACAGTATGAATCTAAATGAACAAAATCCAAAAAAACAAGGTGAACATTTCCACTTTATGTTAGACCAAAGAAAGCCAACAGTGTGTGTGATCGCACCGTCAGACTAAAGTCTAAAGTCAAGAGTAAAATAACCAGGAACTCATTAGTTCATGGCTGCAGGTCGATTGCTTCATTTGCATATGAAACGATGCAGCGTCTCATCCTGTATTATATACTGTAAGTACTTTGCATTTTGCACTGATGAGCAACATTTTCATTGCATTATATGGAGTTATTGACTGTTTGTCTGCTGTCATTGACTGATGTGTGTCTGCTTCACGCTGCGGTGAGTTGTCATGTTTTATTGTGCCTTTCTGTTATGAATTTTTATTGTTTTTATTGTTTTTATTTTTGCTGTAAACTCCGTCTGTAAACCGCGTTTCCCTTATGGGGCGATAAAGTTTGAGCTAATTAAATTCCTGCAGTAAAAGTGACGGGCGGTTCAGTTCGGTTCAGTCCGACGCGACAGGAAAGTTTGTAAAGGAGTCCATGTTGTTTTATCTGAAAACACAGCAGCCACACACACACACACACACACACACACACACACACAGGGCTTCTGTAATTGGCCAATTACAGCATATAGGTTGAACACAGTAAAACTATATGATGTGTTTGTATAGAAACAGACCTCACACACTTTTAAAGTCACACAGTGTTCAGCTAAACTCTGATCCAATATATGTGTGTGTGTGTGTGTGTGTGTGTGTGTGTGTGTGTGTGTGTGTGTTTTAGGCATATGTGTGTGTTCATGTGCATACTGTATGTGCATGTATGGTGTATATGTGTGCTTGGGGTCTGTGTGTGTATCGTAAGTGTAAGATGTGTGTGTACAGTGTGTCTGGGTGTGTGTGATGCATATGGTGTACTTGTGTGTATCTATGTGTGTGTGTATGGTGTGTGTGTGTGTGTGTGTGTGTGTTTGTGTGTCCACATTAAAGCAGCTCTAATCGATGGCTGGGACTTTATGGAGGATCAGGCTTCATTACAGCCACACAGAGCCGGACGAGCCACATTCATTAACACTGACCCCGAGAGAGAGAGAGAGAGGGAGAGAGAGGGAGCGAGGGAGAGAGAGAGAGGGAGAGAGAGAGAGAGAGAGAGAGTTTAGAGGAGGATAATCAAGCGCTGATCGATCTGCAGGCAGAAGCTCAGTCTGTTCAGTCTGCCGCTGGAAACTTTTCCTCTGTGGTTTAAACTTACAGGAAACTTCTTCTTCTTCTTCTTCTTCTTCTTCTTTCTCACTCTTGTCTGTAAATTATTTTCACGCAGCACAGAGCGACTGGGAACCAGACGCTGAACTCTTCTGAAGCCGGACGATATGAAACTACATCAAGGTTTAGTGAAAAGAAGTTTCTACCAACAGAGTTTTGTCAACTTCGCTCGAGTCCCAAGTCAGTCTCAAGTCTAAATGTAGATTACCAAGTCAAGTCCAAGTCAAGTCCAAGTCATTAATGTCAAGTCTCAAGTCTAAATGTAGAACAGCAAGTCAAGTCAGAACAAATCAAGAGTCCAGTATCAATTTAATATCTTAAAGAAAACTAAATATCTAGGACTTTTCAATGCAATATGGTTTTAATAGGATAAAAACTTGGTAAGAGCATCATGAGTTTGATTTCTATAATCAGTTTCAACTTCAATAAATTCAATCATTCCATACAAATTCAGAAAACAGAATTTAAATTCAGTCGTCCGCTGGAACAAATCTCATCACTTTCAATCTAAGTCATTTACACAAACACAAGATCTCAAGTCAAGACTTTAGAAACCTTTTCAAGTCATCAAAGTACAAGTCAGAGTCAAGTCCCAAGTCACCAGAACCCAAGTCAAGTCAAGTCTCAAGTCTTCTCTTCATGCATCAGGTCAAGACTCAAGCTAGTAAAACTGTGACTCGAGTCCAAGTCATTTGAAGTGAGACAGGTTCACGGCGACTCGGTGATCGATATTCTTGCCAGAACAGGCGTTGCGGTCGTTCCGTCAAAATCTGGTTAAAATGTGAAACCATCTGAACCAAAACTGAGGGTGCATTGATTTATTGATGAGCTCATTGATCTGCAGCAGCTGAGGCTCTGAGCAGCAGCTTGTGGTGTTCATTAGGTTCATATTAGCTAAATGAACAGAGGGGGTGGGGTGGGGGTGTAGTGTGGGGGGGTAGTGGAGGTGGAGGGGGGGTAGTGGGGTAAATGGAGGGGTGATGGTGCGGTGGGACCAGGGTGGAAATGACCTCGCTCCACCAGCCAAATGCTGCTCAGTTTTGGCTGCAGCTGGTTACTTGACTCTAGCGGACTGTTTTTGCTGCGTTCAGGTGCAGCTGGGAAAGTCCAACATCCAGCATTTCTGAGTCTGCTCCTAAACAGCGTTGCTTTCACGTGCTATTTTGTCTGCAAATCAAACCTGGAAGACAAACAATAAACAAACTGCACCTTAACAAGCTAATTAGACAAACTTAATTTAAACAAATGTTAGTTCTGACGGTTAGACAGGCGAACAGCAAACTAGCAATAACTGTTTTCTTACTGTTGACTGATACAAAACCTTGTTGAGAAGGTCACTGCAACATAACGCTGAAACTGGAAGGTGGAAGGTGGAAAAATGAACATCCACAAGATCCAATATCCAATATGAAGCTAACTTCACACAGCTGAAGTTCTCTGGGGGTTGTTGAAAGGCATTCTGGGAAACCAGTAAAATGCAGTAGAAGTAGAGGAGGCAGGCTGAGGGAAAGTGGCTTAACCAACAAAGTAAATTACAACACTTCAACTATGAACTGAACATCACAGACTGGTGATATTTAAGATCTGAGGGGGATTTTTCCTTTAAAATTAATTTGCTTGTGTTACAATTAAATTTTTCAGCATTAAAAAAAGCCTTTAAGCTTCTCTACAAGCCGTCACACGACAGCGAGGGCCAGCTGTCACACCAGGATCCTTACTAAAAAAAAAAAACTTAATTTGTGCTGAATTTGGCCGGCGGCGGCCATCAGCAGGTGATGAGTGTGAGTCCATCACAAACGGCGGAGGCGTTTAGTGAGCGGACTGATTCCGCGGCGGCAGGTACAGTTCGGCGTGAAGCGGCTCTAAGTAGGTGAGATCCAGCCGAAAGGTCAGCTGAGATAATGTATGTGATGGGTTCGGGTTCCCTGGGACCCCTGGGTGCCCGGGAGTCTGTACCGACCCCCCCCCCCGGTGTGGTGATGGATGGACGGGCGGTGTCTCCTGTAATAAGGCCGGCGCTGCGGAGCCCCGGGGCAGACGAGCCACCCGCCGCCACCGCCGCTAATGACGGAGAGAAAGGTCATTCTGTCACCGTCCTCTCTGTCTCTTTCTCACACACACTCACACACACACACCTACTCACACACATACACACACACACACACCTACTCACACACACACACACACACGCTGCATGCCCGGCGGTGTCTCACAGCACAGATCAGATGAAGGTAAATCCATAAAACCAGGAGGTGAGCAGAGCTAGCAGGTCGTCATGTGGACTGCTGAACCAGCGGAGCAGCAGGGAGGCAGAGGAGGAGAAACCAAACGCTCCTCACTTCATCCTGACTTTGGTTTTCTGGAACAGAGTTTAACCATCTTCTCTCTCTCTGTCTGTCTCTCTCTCTCTCTCTCTCTCTCTGTGTCTCTCTGTCTGTCTCTCTCTCTCTCCCTCTCTCTCTGTCTCTCTCTGTCTGTCTCTCTCTCTCTCCCTCTCTCTCTGTCTCTCTCTCTCTCTCTCTGTCTCTCTCTCTCTCCCTCTCCCTCTCCCTCTCTCTCTCTCTCTCTCCTCCCTCTCTCTCTCTCTCTCTCTCTCTCTCTCTCCTCCCTCTCTCTCTCTCTCTCTCTCTCTCTCTCTCCTCCCTCTCTCTCTCTCTCTCCTCCCTCTCTCTCTCTCTCTCTCTCTCTCTCTCTCCTCCCTCTCTCTCTCTCTCTCTCTCTCTCTCTCTCTCTCTCCTCCCTCTCTCCCCTCTCTCTCTCTCTCTCTCTCTCTCTCTCCAGGTGGATACAGGTAGCGGCTCATGTTTCCTGCTGTGACTGCAGTCTCTCATCAGTCCGCCTCGCCTCCATCTGAGCCGACACACCTGCAGGGAAAACACACCGGACCGACCCGCCGGCCAATCAGCAGTCCGACCCGCCGGCCAATCAGCAGTCCGACCCGCCGGCCAATCAGCAGTCCGACCCGCCGGCCAATCAGCAGTCCGACCCGCCGGCCAATCAGATCTCACCGCAGCAGAAGGTTAAAGAGCTGCAGAACAAACGGCTTTCACTCCTAAAAACACTGTGCAGTGTTTCCCTGCAGGGAAGTTAGATGAAGGTTATGTTTCACCTGTCTGTCTGTCTGCCTGTCTGTCTCTCTCTCTCTCTCTGTCTGTCTTCCTGTCTGTCTGTCTGTCTGTCTGTCTGTCTGTCTGTCTGTCTGTCTGCCTGTCTGTCTGTCTGTCTCTCTCTCTCTCTCTCTCTGTCTGTCTTCCTGTCTGTCTGTCTGCCTGTCTGTCTGTCTGTCTGTCTGGATCTGGATCTGGATCTGGATCTGGATCTGGGATTTCCACCATTTAGCCAGAACTATCATGCTGCGTTCATGTGCTGCTGGGAAAGTCCGACATCCAGGACTTCCCGGTCGGCTGCTAAACAGCGTTGCTTTCACGTGAGATTTAGTCAGAAAATCAAACCTGGAAGACAAACGATAAACAAACATGGAGGCTGCAGCACTTGATTTTTTTCAAATTAAAATATAGCAGCCAAATTCTCAGTCTCAGCTGTCTGGATCAACATACACACAGTAAATACAACAGTAAATATTTCCAAACCACAAATGTTTAAAAAAACACAACAGCCTTTATTTACATAACATCAATAATAATAATAAAGGAACTCTAAATCATATTCTATCTTTTATAAGACTTCCTGTATGAATGAACTGTTTTATTTTCATCTCTCGTTTATTCCTGTCCTGTCACACATGAGAATATATGACACATGACTTTCTAAAAATGAATATAAGATGAATAAAATGAATAAAGGATGAGACTGTAAACACACACAGGTTACAGCAGGTTTCCTTTCCACAGACAGACTTCCTGTCCGGTCTGTCCTCCTGCAGCTCGTCGGCGTCCTCCTCCTCTCTGACATCACGCGCCGCTCCGTGACGAGCCGCGGCGCGGAGGGAGGCGAGCGGCGGTGGGATGTGACATTCTGCATCACACGGCGGCACTTCAAACGCTCCGCAGCCGCGGGGCGCCGGCTCATCGCTGCATTTTTAATTAGCCGGCAACGGATCCCCTGCTGGGGCGGCGGAGTTCACGGAAGTTCATCGGCAGGCCTCCGTTTGATGTTCGCCGCCGCTGCCGGAGCTTCGCCGCGTTTCCCCCGCCCCCGCCCCCCCCCCCCCCCCTGCTCCCCCCCTCCTGCCCCGGGCCAACCGGGCTCCCGCATTGAGATGTCAGGAAGCCCTCGACTCTTCACCCGCGCCTCTTTTGTCGGCCGTTTCAATCACAACTGAACTCGACGGCAGATCCCATCCAGAGGAATCCATATTCATCAGAGTGTGTGGGTGTCAGGAGGAAGCCTGCGGTCCTGAATCCCGGATCCTGGATCTGACTCGTTATGAACTCGCTCGTTATCAAGCCGAAGCCGGGATAACTAACGCGGCTGAACTGGCTTGGGGCGGTCGCGGCGGCGCTGCGCTCCGTACGCTTCCTGTTCAAGCCGTCCAGATAAACCTCAGCTGAGCTCTGCAGCCTCGCAGCGCTCAGCTCAGAACCGAGACTCGACTTCCCCCGTCAAACCGCACGGGAGACGCTCGGCTGTTCCTCTCTCTCATATCGATACACGAGACTCATTTAATACGCGGCTGTCTCTCCATTCGCCGTGTGAAGTTTAATGAGCAGCTCTACAGCGGCAGCCTCATGAATAATGTAAACATGATTCTATTTTAGAGCCAGCGAGGCGCGTGTCTCCTGGACGGATCAGAGTGATGTGACGGACCGGTGGAGATGAAAAGGCCGAGGCGGGACGCCGCGGCGCCGCGGAGACGCAAAACACATTACAGGACGTCCTGCCGCCGGAGCAGGAAGACGACAGACTGACAGCGAGGCTCCGCCCCCAACCCCCCCCGCTCACCTGAGGAGACAGACTGAGGAGACAGACTGAGGAGACAGACTGAGGAGTCAGACTGAGGAGACAGAGACAGACTGAGGAGACAGACTGAGGAGACAGACTAAGGAGACAGACTGAGGAGACAGACTGAGGAGACAGACTGAGGAGACAGACTGAGGAGACAGAGTGAGGAGACAGACTGAGGAGACAGAGACAGACTGAGGAGACAGAGACAGACTGAGGAGACAGACTGAGGAGACAGACTAAGGAGACAGACTGAGGAGACAGACTGAGGAGACAGACTGAGGAGACAGACTGAGGAGACAGAGTGAGGAGACAGACTGAGGAGACAGAGACAGACTGAGGAGACAGACTGAGGAGACAGAGACAGACTGAGGAGACAGACTGAGGAGACAGACTGAGGAGACAGAGACAGACTAAGGAGACAGACTGAGGAGACAGACTGAGGAGACAGAGACAGACTGAGGAGTCAGACTGAGGAGACAGACTAAGGAGACAGACTGAGGAGACAGACTGAGGAGACAGAGACAGACTGAGGAGACAGAGACAGACTGAGGAGTCAGACTGAGGAGACAGACTGAGGAGACAGAGTGAGGAGACAGACTGAGGAGACAGAGACAGACTGAGGAGTCAGACTGAGGAGACAGACTGAGGAGACAGACTGAGGAGACAGAGACAGACTGAGGAGACAGACTGAGGAGACAGAGTCAGACTGAGGAGACAGACTGAGGAGACAGACTGAGGAGACAGACTGAGGAGACAGAGTGAGGAGACAGACTGAGGAGACAGAGACAGACTGAGGAGTCAGACTGAGGAGACAGACTGAGGAGACAGACTGAGGAGACAGAGACAGACTGAGGAGACAGACTGAGGAGACAGACTGAGGAGACAGAGACAGACTGAGGAGACAGACTGAGGAGACAGAGTCAGACTGAGGAGACAGGCTGAGGAGACAGACTGAGGAGACAGAGACAGACTGAGGAGACAGAGTCAGACTGAGGAGACAGACTGAGGAGACAGAGACAGACTGAGGAGACAGAGTCAGACTGAGGAGACAGACTGAGGAGACAGACTGAGGAGACAGACTGAGGAGACAGAGTCAGACTGAGGAGACAGAGTCAGACTGAGGAGACAGACTGAGGAGACAGACTGAGGAGACAGACTGAGGAGACAGAGTCAGACTGAGGAGACAGACTGAGGAGACAGAAACAGACTGAGGAGACAGACTGAGGAGACAGACTGAGGAGACAGAGACAGACTGAGGAGACAGACTGAGGAGACAGACTGAGGAGACAGAGTCAGACTGAGGAGACAGACTGAGGAGACAGAGTCAGACTGAGGAGACAGACTGAGGAGACAGAGTCAGACTGAGGAGACAGACTGAGGAGACAGAGTCAGACTGAGGAGACAGACTGAGGAGACAGACTGAGGAGACAGACTGAGGAGACAGAGTCAGACTGAGGAGACAGACTGAGGAGACAGAGTCAGACTGAGGGAGACAGACTGAGGAGTCAGACTGAGGAGACAGACTGAGGAGACAGACTGAGGAGTCAGACTGAGGAGACAGACTGAGGAGACAGAGTCAGACTGAGGAGACAGACTGAGGAGACAGAGTCAGACTGAGGAGACAGACTGAGGAGACAGACTGAGGAGACAGAGTCAGACTGAGGAGTCAGACTGAGGAGACAGACTGAGGAGACAGACTGAGGAGACAGACTGAGGAGACAGACTGAGGAGACAGAGTCAGACTGAGGAGACAGAGACAGACTGAGGAGACAGAGACAGACTGAGGAGACAGAGACAGACTGAGGAGACAGACTGAGGAGACAGACTGAGGAGACAGAGACAGACTGAGGAGTCAGACTGAGGAGACAGAGTCAGACTGACAGCAGGAAGCTGTTGACGGACAGATAACGGATGCTTCAGTAACGCAGCGGTCAAACGTCCTGGAACCTGTTTTCCATCAGTTTCCATCACATGATGGATCCTGACCAGACGTCCTTCAGCAGGACCTGAAGTGTCTTTTTTCAGTATGATGGGAAAAGAAGTCCAGGTAAAACAAGTTCTGGTGTAAAAGTCTGAAAAGTCAATTACGCAAACGCAACGCAAAACACACACACACACACACACACACATGCACACTTCAATATATGCATGCAGCCACACACACATACATGGTCACTCACAAAAACACACGCTTACACACACACACACACTAACACACACACCAACACACACACACACACTTCCCAGTTTCCATTTCACATCATTTCTGTCTCTTGTCCCAATCCTCTCTCTCTCTCTCTCTCTCTCTCTCTCTCTCTCTCTCTCTCTCTCTCTCTCTCTCTCTCTCTCTCTCTCTCTCTCCCTCTCTCTCTCTCTCTCTCTGTAAATGGGGAACGCTCCGTTGCCAAGGTCAAAGACTGTGTCACACTGCAGACACCGACCCAGATCTCCGTGGCAACCGCCTCCCGGTCTCCATGGAGACCCCTCGCCCCCCTCGCCCCCCTCGCCCCCTGTGGCTCGGCCTCTGTGGGTCTGATCGCCCTCTCTGCCTCTGATTGCCTATTAGTCGATCAATTCTTTGGGATCGATGGAAAGCCGTCGGCGCGCCGCAGATCTGCTGGAGTGAAAAATTACATCATTTTGGTGTTAATTATGTGTCTCTGGGCGAGATGTGAACGTGTCAGGACCTGGTGACGGGGGGGGGGGCAGACCTGCTAGTTTACATGTCAAACAATTATTTTGCGATGCATGCCGCATGTTTATTAGATTTTTTTAACATTTACTTGTTTTTTTTCACACCAATGCGACACAAATATTTCAGGGAATGAAAATACAAAGGATTTGGTTGTAACGCTAGACGATGTTCCACTGGCAGAACAAAACCTTGAGAAATTTTCGCTCAAAGTTCAAGGTGGGAACAATTTTTTTTTCTGCTGTGCGAACCT
>NW_027605304.1:25000-32125 GCF_048128805.1 Centroberyx gerrardi | reverse complement strand
TATAATGAATTTTAAACAACTTTAAATTATTTGAGGATGTATTAAAAAAATTGATGAAGATACATTTTAAAAGAAATGTTTTGACTTCTGCCACTAAAACCTGCTGCTGTAAACAAATACAAAACAGCTGTTGTCACTAGAAGTAGAACTGAAACTAAATAAAAACGCTAACCCTAACCCACACTGAAAACTAACTGAGACTAAACTGAAATAAAAATGTAAACGCCAACCTGCAGCGAGGTCAGAGGTCACCGTCTGAAACACTCTGCTTTAAAGGTTCAACTCACCGCTGCTGATGATGAAGAAGAAAACACAAGTTTCCATCCTGCTGGAGAGAGAGAGAGAGACTAGAAACCTGGAAAACCTCAGAGAGAGAGAGAGGGAGGGAGAGAGAGAGAGAAAGAGAGAGAGAGAGATGTCAGTTGTGTCAGTAATCCTCTAATCCTTTTCAATCTGCAAATGTTCCTCCCATCTGATAAACTGGCGGCTCGTCTGATGTTTTCATCGACCAATCTCTCTCTCTCTCTCTGTCTCTCTCTTGCTCTGTCTCTCTCTCTCTCTCTCTGTCTCTCTCTCTCTGTCTGTCTCTCTCTCTCTCTCTCTCTCTCTTCTCTGTCTCTCTCTCTCTCTCTGTCTGTCTGTCTGTCACTCTCTCTCACTCTCTCTCTCTCTCTCTGTCTGTCTGTCACTCTCTCTCTCTCTATCTGTCTCTCTCTCTCTCTCTGTCTCTCTTTCTCTCTCTCTCTCTCTCTCTCTGTCTGTCACTCTCTCTCTCTCTCTCTCTCTGTCTGTCTGTCTGTCTCTCTCTCTCTCTATCTGTCTCTCTCTCTCTCTCTGTCTCTCTTTCTCTCTCTCTCTCTCTCTCTCTCTGTCTGTCACTCTCTCTCTCTCTCTCTCTCTCTGTCTGTCTGTCTGTCACTCTCTCTCTCTCTGTCACTCTCTCTCTCTCTCTCTCTCTGTTAACAGCAGTTCCTGGTATCTTTCCATTCGTCCATCTCACTGACTTAAACATTACATAAAGGCTGTTAAAGGATCAGGCTGGTGTTTTTAATGCATTTCTTACCGTCAACAAATCCTATGAAAATAACAAAATCAGCAATGATTTTGTTTTGCTAACAAGTCTGGTCCATGTAGCGGTCCCAGTGCAGCCTCATGTCCCAGCAGCCATAGAACTGCATTGTATTAAAAACTATTAAACCCCGTCACAGAGCCATGCTGCTGCTCTGCAGCATATTTCATCATCACCATGCACCGGGCCGGCCGACTTTTTCCTCAAACGACTTAATAAGCCGACCGTAAACACGTTTTCCATCTCAGGAAAGTAGTTCCGTAGCACAGAAAATTAAAGCCCTGCACGGGCCTCAAATTTAGGCCCGAGCCCGATGTTTGTTTGTTTTTGGTTTTTTTTCACCTAAAGTGTTTGATCAATTTCTAATAGCCTATTAAATCAAAACTACACCAAACACCATACAAAACCCTTCCAAAGCATTACTGTATTAATGAGATGAGATACGCAACACTTCTACACATCCGTCCTGTTCCGTATTTTAGCCATATAAATGTATATAAATGTATATAAATGTATATAAATGTATATAAATGCCAATAGTTTGCGTATTGAAGTCATCTATCACCATGTCAGCTAACAAAACAAAGGATACATGAACCAATGTTGCTTAATAAATGTTGGACATGAGGTTATCCACAGATATCCACTGAGAAGCTTCTATTTGACAGAAGTTCTCCTCTGTGGTGCATTAATGTTCCTCACAGAACAACGTGAGCTGTTTATAGAACAATAAGCAAAACTAGATAGCTGTGTTCACTGACCCGGAGATAAACCCGGCACGCAGCAGAACGGGCGCAGGACGGGACCGCAGGACGGGACCGCAGGACGGGCGCAGAACGGGACCGCAGGACGGGACCGCAGGCGGGACCGCAGGACGGGACCGCAGGACGGGACCGCAGAACGGGACCGCAGAACGGGACCGTAACGGAGCTGCAGACGGGACGCATGCTGAGGACGAGCAAAAGCTTCACCAAACAACACGGCTGAGTCCGTTTCTCAAGAACAGTAACGTTAGTCCACGAGGCTAAAAAGTTTTAACTTTGTTTTATAGTCAGTTTTTATTTATTTTCTTAAATGAGTAGTAGTAGTAGTAGTTTCTTTGATTGATATCTCTATTGATTTCAAGTCCCAAACCAAAAAATAAATAAAAATAAAATAACAGGCCCGGGCCCGACCCGAATCTGTCAGTAGAGTCGGGGCCCCGTCCAGCTCGGGCCAGAATGCAGGACTCTACAGAAAATAGTCCCCGGCGTAATGAAGAATTTGTTCCCATTTGAATTTGATTTGGTAATAACTACAACAGTCTGACTTTTCATGGTAACAGTTAGAGATTTTTAAAATGTAAACTATGTCTTTGTGAGCTGTATTTAAAGGTTTTTAGCTTACAGTTGGAGACAATGACTTCCGGGTTGAAGGCTAAAAACGGAACGTGGGAAGTCAGAAAGTAACGGGAGGAGAGCAAACGCATTGTTTTTGTTATTTTCATAGGATTTGTTGACGGTAAGCACCAGCCTTATCCTTTAACATGTTGTCTTGTGTGTGTGTGTGTGTGTGTGTGTTGAGAAAGAGAGAGAGAGAGGAGAGAGAGAGAGAGAGAGAGAGAGAGAGAACAAGAGAGAGAGAGAGAGAGAGAGAGAGAGAACAAGAGAGAGAGAGAGAGAGAGAGAGAGAGAGAGAACGAGAGAGAGAGAGAGAGAACGAGAGAGAGAGAGAGAGAGAGAGAGAGAGAACGAGAGAGAGAGAGAGAGAACGAGAGAGAGAGAGAGAGAGAGAGAGAGAGAGAGAGAGAGAGAGAGAGAGAGAGCTCCACACTGGTCCACGGTGTGTTCAGTCAGCTGGTTTAAAGCTCTCCGCTCCTCCTGCTGGTCGTCTGACAGAACTGCGGTCCGTCTGACTCACCAAAAGAAACCAGCAGTGAGGTCAGAGGTCAGAGGTCAGAGGTCAGAGGCTGCTGTGACTCAGATCTGACAGAAGAGATAAAACTACAGAGATGAGGGAAAGTTTTGGATGACAGCAGATTAGAGGAGTCACTCTTTTTATTTTCTCCATGTTATTATTGAAAAATGAGAAATAAAATAAAACAGTGTAAGGAAATCCTAAAGGTGTCATCATCATCATCATCATCATCATCATCATCATCATCAGTGAGTTTAGCCTTTACAGATCCAACAGCAGATCCTGCTTTAAAAATAAAAGTAGATCCGGTTCTCCCAAACAGGAAGTACCTCTCCTACATGGAATCCCTCCGCGTGTTCCCAGAAGTTGGACAATGAGAGAGTTTCTTCCTAGTGCACGTGCCACTGTGCATCGATCGCCTGAAACTGCAACTCCAACTACAGGAAAACCACCCCGAAACACAAGGGATTATGGGTCAGAAGGAGACGGAAAGCCTAGCAGGACAAAATGGAGTCTGGCCTGCCGCTCATATTCAGCTACTTCTTCATGTGTTCTTAAGCGGCAATGAGCACCACAGAAGAAGTGACAGAGGAGTCGGAGTCAGATGATGTGTTTTGAGATGTTGTGACGTGACGCTCGGCTGCTTCCTGTTCCGCCTGAAATCACGGGAGCCATTTTGTGTCTGTAGCTGAACTGCAGGGAGCTGCTGGTGTAACAGAGGTGTTATTACATGCATAATTACACTAAACCTGTTCTTTTAATTTGTATACCTGACAGTTTTCTTCTACCTCCACTTCTGCTGTCATATAGGCTGCAGTATGTACAGTAAGAGCCCGCCTCCTGCACCCCTCCCCCTCCTGCTGTGTTCCCCTATGGGAGAGGAGCTGGAGTGACACGTTCCCCTGGAGGATTTGTTTTGTTTTATTTCATGTCAGGTCAGGTCAGACTAAACGGACGTCAGGTCCGAAGACATCCCGGTTGTGGGTCCTTCCTTCACCTTCCACACAACGCAGAATTTCAGCGGTTACACTGGGAGAGACCCAACATGGCCGACAGACACGCGGAGGAGGAACGGCTCGTTTTCAACACGTTGGGACGCACATTTGTTACTTTCCAATCAGGTCTGTGGCGATCAATCAGTCGCCGATCATGATCAGCTGATAAATGAAATGAACTTAGTCCGCAGTTATCGGTAAGTTTAAACAGCTGAATGAGAGAAATCTACGGAAGCCCATCGAGGACAAAAAGATCTGGACTGTAAAGTAAAGCATGTCGTGTATTTCAGTTAGGAGTCAGAACGTTAAAACCTTACACACTGACCTGTTGTGGGTCTTGAGGCAGAATCATGTGCAGGTTTGAGACACTGATGTACGGTGGCCCGGACAGACAATCTGCACAAACCAACACATGCGACAAATAAAGGGCAAGCAGACAAGGCTGCTTCCAAAACAGAGAGAATCTGTTGGCTTCCTGTTGGAGGGCACTGGAGGAGAGGATGAGGATGATTTCTGTTGGACAGCTAGCTGCTGTTAGCTTAGCTATTTCCACTACATGATGCTAAACGGTAGCTAGCTGCGGCTCACGGTACTCGCTCAGACCGGCTCCTCTGTTCCAGAGGTCAGACCGCCGAGGCTTTTGGATAGAAAAGGACTCACCTGCTGCCACAAGGTCGACGCCCAGAAACATCCCCAACATTCAGAAATTAGAAAACACAGGCAGAAGACAGCAGGGTGTCTGCACACACACACACACACACACACACACACACACACTGTCACACACTACCAATGGACCATCAGTCATGATTGATAGGATCATTTTTGGATGAGTTTGTGCTATTTCAAGGGGGAAATCCTGCTCAGTATGACTTTAACCAAACACACAACAAAAACAACTGAAATGACTTAAATTTCGGTCGGTGTTCCCGTCACAGCTGGTGGAGACGCAACGTTGGAAAAAGAAACTTAAAGAAAATAAAAAAATGGAACTATTGCCCAGCGGTCCGACCGCAGTTTAAGTCGTTTCCGTCGTGTTTGTTGTGTGTTTGGTTCATGTCGTTTGTTCCTTTGTCGCAGCGCTTTTTATTTGTCGCATGTGTTTAGTTTCTGTAGCGCAGATTGTCTGTCTGGGCCACCGTACGGATTTCAGGTAGCAACATTTCTCCAAACTGGATGTCAGTGAGTTGGAATGAAACTTCCTGTTACTCAGGCGAGCAGCGATGAGGAGAAACAGTGTGTGTGTGTGTGGACACAAACAGGACAGCAGGGACGGGACGATATACTGAAACTCATTACATCTCAATACAGAACATGTCAGTCTGTCTGCTGTCAGGAACATGAATGGTGATATCAGCTCCATGTTATTCTGCTGTCAGGAACATGAATGGTGATATCAGCTCCATGTTATTCTGCTGTAGTAATCACTAATGAGACTCTTGACCATCACAGTTTCACAAGCTCTCCATCCAAATTATATTATTGTCACTTTGTAACGACATTTTTAAATTGTTGTTTACATTCTAGCAGCCAATGGCATCGCTGGAAAGATTTGAGTCTCAGAAATAAACAGAATTCTGCACAGTCAGACTTTGTTGTCACTGAACTTTTATTGATCACATCGGATCCTGGTTGTATTGATCCTGAACCTCAGATCACGTATAAACAAACCGGATCACAGTGAAAGTAAAGTTTTTATTCTTTTATTCTGCCATGTGACATCATCAGACCGCGTCAAATTCAAACTAAGGATTTCCTATAAAGCAGCAACACACTGGACCGTTTTGTTTGGATTGGTCTTACATCATCAGACAGTCAGTTCAGATTATTATGGGATGTGACTTACATCCTACAATAGATATGAACAGTCATCTAAAAAAAAAAAGAGAGAGAGAGGGAAAGAGAGAGAGAGAGAGAGAGAGAGACATTCCTCCATCACTCGTCTCACCAGTCAAAAGGAAAACAGATTTGTCCAACAGAAAATCAGAAGCTCCTTCACAACAGGAGCAACGAGCCGATCGCCCAATTAACTCCATCCAATTAAACATCAATTAACTCTTAACGAGCCGTCAAACCGCTTCAAACCTCAACAGATAATTTTACGCCTCCAGGAGAGCTGAGCGCTGCTGAGGAAACAGCAAAGGAAAGGTTAGAAAAAGAAAACGAGGTCTTTCCTCAGGAATCACCTTCATTTGGAGTTTGTGGTTGGAGGGAAGGGAAGAGCGGAGGGGAAGGAGAGGAGGAAGGAGTGGACAGAAAAGGTCAGAGGTCAGAGTTCACATTTTTAACATGGGAACAAATTCTTGTTTTTAAAAAAACAGAATGTCTTTCTTCTTGTCCATTAGCCCCGCCCCCCCAAAAAACTAAACTAAACAAAACAAAGTCAGTCCGGAGGTCGAGGAAGAAAGTCCGTCCGGAGCGGAGAGGCTGAGGGGGAGGGGCTAAAAACACTGACTCCACCCCCGTCTGTCCAAAAAAAAGGGGGTGGAGCCCCCCGATTGGTCGCTTCCCCTCTCGCTCGGTCCACCTTGGCCCCGCCCCCTCCTGTGGTTCTCATGACGACGACACAGGAAGCTGGGAATCCTGCTGTGTGATTGGCTGCTGCGGCCGGACCGAGGGAAACCTCCGAGACTCCACATCCTGAAAATGTTTCTCTACCTGAGAGGAGAGGAGAGGAGGAGAGGAGAGGAGGAGAGAGGAGGAGAGAGGAGGAGAGGAGAGGAGAGAGGAGAGGAGAGGAGAGAGGAGAGGAGAGAGAGGAGGAGAGAGGAGGAGAGGAGAGGAGAGAGGAGAGGAGAGGAGGAGAGGAGAGGAGGAGAGAGGAGGAGAGAGGAGGAGAGGAGAGGAGAGAGGAGAGGAGAGGAGAGAGGAGAGGAGGAGAGAGGAGGAGAGAGGAGAGGAGGAGAGGAGAGGAGAGAGGAGAGGAGAGAGGAGAGAGGAGGAGAGGAGAGGAGAGGAGGAGAGGAGAGGAGGAGAGGAGAGAGGAGGTGAGAAGAGGAGAGAGAGGAGAGGAGAGGAGAGGAGGAGAGGAGGTGAGGAGAGGAGAGGAGAGAGGAGGAGAGGACAGAGGATGAGAGGAAAGGAGAAGAGGAAAGGAGGAGAGGAGAGGAAAGGAGAGGAGGGAAGGGAACAAGGAGAGGAGAGGAGGGGAGGAGAGGACAGGAG
>NW_027605304.1:0-22500 GCF_048128805.1 Centroberyx gerrardi | reverse complement strand
TGACGCTGACGTCAGAGACGAAGGCCAGGTTGACCAGGATGACATCACTGAGGTGGGACTGACCGCTGGAGGGGGGGCACTCTGGGGGGAGGGGGGTTAAGGAGCAACACACACACACACAGAGAGACCGTCCAATCAGACGGCCCGGTTCAAAGCCCACCCTGCTGAAGTTTTAGTTTTCCAAACTGTAAACTGGACGGATCCTCAGCAGATTAAAGTGGAGATGAAATGAAAAATGCCTTTTTAACCCTTTCAGATCACATCCCCGGTCATACTGTGCACCTATTTAACAATATATGCCAAAAAAAATACCAAAAATCAATTTCATTGTATTCTTATATCAAAATTCAATCATGTTTTCTTCCTGTAAAACAAAATATGCCGTGTGCTTACGTAAGCATGCCCGTAACTAATTTCAACCAATAATATCATGACATCCACCCATCAATCAATCTTCAACTTTTAGCGCACAGAGCTAAGAGGCTAAGATTCATTAGTTAGCTAGCTAGCAACAGCACGGTACTGCGGCGTGTCTTCGGGTGTTAGGACACGCCCACTTTTCAACGTTCAAATCAAATTCCTCCCAACGTTACGTCCCGCCTGTCCTTCCTGTTTCACTCGGAAATACGTCACGATACGGAAGTTAGATACTCTCCAAATGCCGTTTCATCTCCACTTTAATATGAAACATTAATAACAGCGGCAGAAACGTCCGTCTACGAGTGAGGTGTCCAACCTCCGGCCCGCGTCCCCCAACAGGACCTCACGGTGCAGAGCAGCTGAGACAGAGAGAGCGTGGAGGTCTGGAGGATCTGAACAGGCAGCACACTGCACCAGCACACCGCCTGTTTCTCTACAGGAACAACCGGCAGGTCTCTGTGCTGAATGGATGAATACTCAGAGGACCTAGTGCCACGAGGAGCGCCGCGGGGCCCCAGGGGTCACCCGGATAGAACGGGCTTTCCCATTCTAATCGACGCTCCCGGACGGTCGGAGCGGCGGCCGTTTTGGCGTGAACCCTCCTCGGTAGCGTGGGTCTAGCTTCGGTACAAACCGAGCGACGGCAGCAGCGGGACCGGCAGAGGAGGCGGTCGTGGTGTAGCAGCCAAAACACCACCGGAGACAGAGGAAAGGCCGTTCCAGGCCGGGTTCTAGGCCGGGAAAGAGTAATGGAAAACTGTTCGGTTACAGAGGACGAGTGCTCAGGTTCCCCAGACTCTGGACTGGACACTGGACATGTTGGATCAACAGACTTTCCTGTCACTGAAACAGTCTGCAGTCTGATCATCTGAGCCACAAGATGAACAGGGTCAAAGGTCAGCTGAGGGCGGCAGGAACCCAGTGACCAACACCCCGACCCAGAGGTCACACACACACACACACACACACACACCTAGGAAGTCAAGACACACAGCTAGTTGCAGGCCTTCCCTTTCGTCTCAGTGAGAAATACAAAAACATGAGTAACAACTACCAACTAACAAGACTCACTAACCATTATTAGTTGCAGCCAGACTTATGAATTAATCTAGTGACTTTTTTTTTTTTGATTAACACATTATTCAGGCTAATCTATAATAATGTCAAAAATAAAGACAAATGTCCATCTCAGTTCAGAGTCCAAAGTGACTCTCCAGGTTTCTTCCTCAGTCTGAGCAGCAGACAGAAACACAAAGGATTCATTTAATAAAGAGATGAAACGGAGAAAAGCAGCAAATCTAAGAAGCTGCAACCAGAAAATGTTTTGACTGATAAATGACTGAAACAGTTAAATCGACTGACTGTTTCCCATCCAGCATGATCTAATACTGACAAGCCATGAAACACAGCTGGATACAGGTGGCAGGTGTGCTGCAGGGCACGGGCCTGCAGACAGTCTACTGCAGACAGTCTGCTGGTTGCTATGACAACATCTTCACTGCTAATGAAGATGCTCTGTTCAGTTCTGACAGATCAGCTTCAGCAGCCGGGCCAACCCTCCCGCCGAGGACCGGTCCGGTTCACACAGACCAGCTCTCTCTGTGTGTGTGTGTGTGTGTGTGTGTGTGTGTGTGTGTGTGTGTGTAGAGTTAGCCTTCAGTTCTATAAAGAAACCTGCTCGAGGCTCCGCGGGCCCTCCGGTTAGCTTGCGGCGATGCTAACCGGCGGGCTAACTGAACTAGCAGGGTTGTCAGCACAGGTAACGGACACGGTACACTGCAGTGCCAACTCGCATCAGGCTAACGACAGCACCGTGTCAAACCACGCATGCCCAGTCACTCAGCAGAGATGTGGCAGTATGACACCGACAAGCCACGACGGT
Organism: Centroberyx gerrardi; assembly: GCF_048128805.1. Taxonomy (NCBI): domain Eukaryota; kingdom Metazoa; phylum Chordata; class Actinopteri; order Beryciformes; family Berycidae; genus Centroberyx; species Centroberyx gerrardi. Next base: position 20,198 of record NW_027605304.1, on the reverse strand, counting down.
TATTACACACGAGTAAGCTAACGTTACCATGCTACACGGTTAGCTTCAGCGCCGAGGGAAGAACCGGTTAGCTAGTTAGCTAGTGTAGCTACCGTTAGCCTCCCCGGGCTCCCGGTCGCCTCGGAGACCGCGGGACACGGGCGGAAGGATACTGAGAGTGAGCATCCTGGCCGGCGGGTCGAAGGCCACCACCTCCCCGCGGAGCTGCTGGCCCAGGCAGGTCAGGCACGACACCTGGCTCCCGACGCTCAAACACTCCCCCGGTGCAGGAGCCGCCATCTTCTCCGCCAGGAAACCACAGCGGAGCGACCGGAACTTACCTACCTTTGCGTCACCACGTCGCAGAAAAGAAAACGTCAGGACCCGGAAGTGGAACGCTACTAGCAAGCGATCAATAACACAAGAGGAATGGCAAATTACACGTTTCTCCTGTGTATATCCCGTAATGTTCGGTCTAAATAAGGCTTTCTTAACTGGCCGTCTAGTGACCTTTGACCCTACCGTGGCGCAAGTTCAGCAGCAAAGCTAACCTCGACTTCTTCTGCAGGTAACAAGCGAGCAAAGGTGCGTACAGCCCCGATAACCGCCGTTCTCCCTGGCAGGGAGAGTGCGGCACGCCAAAGTCCATTCAAAAATCAGTTAGTTTAATGTTTCCTTGTATATCGGCACCTGCATACCTGACAGAACACGACGTAAGACATTTTGCAATTCGTTACGACTCTTCTGGAAAAGTCGGCATATAGATAATCCACGAAGCAGCACTGTATTTCATTAAAATCTCAACTTTTAGAATTGCCTCACCTTGCTTGCTACCGCCCTCCACCGTGTGTTTTGCTGGAGGAAGACTGTGGGAACAAGCGGACCAGGAAGCTGAAATTGTATTCTAGTTATAAACTTGATTTAACTTTAACAGGGTTTACAAAGTGCTTTACAGAAAACAAGGCATACAAGACAGACAGTACGAGGAAAGAAAGGTCGAAAACACGCTTAAAAAGAAGAAAAACAAAATAAAGTGCTGCTTGGTGGGTTACATCATGTGTGCCGAATTGAAGAGTGTCTCCTACATATTTGGAAAATGTCTTAAATCATGTTGTATGAGGTATGTATCTTTGTCTTTAAGCAAGACATATTAAAATGCCAGACTTTTGAATGGAGTCTGGTCTCTCCATACTAAAGTGATGTATTGCGGATAAAGTGTGACTAGTGGTAGCAACACTGAATTTAGCTGAACGGTGTTTATGCAAAGGAAACAAAACTCAACTAACTCGCATTTCAAAGAAAATCCTCCACGCGATATTTGACTAACCTCCACACTGCAGGTACTGACTGTTTTGCATATAGAACCCGCCGTGACATTTGTTTAAGTGAAGTTCATTAAATTAACTTCAGCTGCAGGACGGCCATGTTTGTTTATCATCTGTCTTGTGGGTTTGATTCCGACTAAATCGCACGTGGAAGCAACGCTGTTTAACGGCTGACTTGGAAGTCCCAGATGTCGGACTTTCCCACCGGCACCTGAACGCACCATTCAACAACAAAACAAACCTGAACATCCAAGATGTGGAAACACCAACACATTATGTTGATCATTGTACTGACGTCAGATACTTAAAGGGACGCTCCACCCAGTTAAAATGTTAATGTTCTTCTTCAGTCTCACTCTTCAGTTCTGCCTTCATCATCCAGCATCATTTTTAGTCATCATAGATTCGTTGTTGAGGTTAAAAACCAAACAGAGAGAGAGAGAGAGAGAGAGAGAGAGGCGTGTTGAGGTCGAGTTCTGATCACTCTGACGTGTGAAAGTCGTTTTTAATCCGAAGCAGAACGGAGAAATCAGCCGATAGAAACGACTTCAGATTCTCAGTTTCCTGTTGATTTTACACCAACAACTGAAACAAACATATTTTAGTTGCCAGTCCCTCTAAAAAGAAATGTGGAAGTTAACCTTGTAGCAGTGTCGTACTTTGGTTGTGTGTCAGTGTGTGTATGTGTTGTTTCCCAGCAGGCATGGCGGAGGCCGGCGCCCACCTGACCGCGGCGGCGGACGAGCGTCCGTCCATCTTCGAGCTGCTGGCCCAGGAGTCTCTGATGGAGGCGGTCCGCCCGGCGCTGAGGCACGCCGCCAAGGTGTGTCCTCAGGTTCTGTCAGTAATGTGCAGTGTGTCCTCAGGTTCTGTCAGTAATGTGCAGTGTGTCCTCAGGTTCTGTCAGTAATGAGCAGTGTGTCCTCAGGTTCTGTCAGTAATGTGCAGTGTGTCCTCAGGTTCTGTCAGTAATGAGCAGTGTGTCCTCAGGTTCTGTCAGTAATGTGCAGTGTGTCCTCAGGTTCTGTCAGTAATGTGCAGTGTGTCCTCAGGTTCTGTCAGTAATGTGCAGTGTGTCCTCAGGTTCTGTCAGTAATGTGCAGTGTGTCCTCAGGTTCTGTCAGTAATGAGCAGTGTGTCCTCAGGTTCTGTCAGTAATGTGCAGTGTGTCCTCAGGTTCTGTCAGTAATGTGCAGTGTGTCCTCAGGTTCTGTCAGTAATGTGCAGTGTGTCCTCAGGTTCTGTCAGTAATGTGCAGTGTGTCCTCAGGTTCTGTCAGTAATGTGCAGTGTGTCCTCAGGTTCTGTCAGTAATGAGCAGTGTGTCCTCAGGTTCTCTCAGGTTCTGTCAGTAATGTGCAGTGTGTCCTCAGGTTCTGTCAGTAATGTGCAGTGTGTCCTCAGGTTCTGTCAGTAATGTGCAGTGTGTCCTCAGGTTCTCTCAGGTTCTGTCAGTAATGAGCAGTGTGTCCTCAGGTTCTCTCAGGTTCTGTCAGTAATGTGCAGTGTGTCCTCAGGTTCTGTCAGTAATGTGCAGTGTGTCCTCAGGTTCTGTCAGTAATGAGCAGTGTGTCCTCAGGTTCTCTCAGGTTCTGTCAGTAATGTGCAGTGTGTCCTCAGGTTCTGTCAGTAATGAGCAGTGTGTCCTCAGGTTCTGTCAGTAATGTGCAGTGTGTCCTCAGGTTCTGTCAGTAATGTGCAGTGTGTCCTCAGGTTCTGTCAGTAATGTGCAGTGTGTCCTCAGGTTCTGTCAGTAATGAGCAGTGTGTCCTCAGGTTCTCTCAGGTTCTGTCAGTAATGAGCAGTGTGTCCTCAGGTTCTGTCAGTAATGTGCAGTGTGTCCTCAGGTTCTGTCAGTAATGTGCAGTGTGTCCTCAGGTTCTGTCAGTAATGAGCAGTGTGTCCTCAGGTTCTCTCAGTAATGAGCAGTGTGTCCTCAGGTTCTCTCAGTAATGAGCAGTGTGTCCTCAGGTTCTCTCAGGTTCTGTCAGTAATGAGCAGTGTGTCCTCAGGTTCTCTCAGTAATGTGCAGTGTGTCCTCAGGTTCTCTCAGTAATGAGCAGTGTGTCCTCAGGTTCTCTCAGGTTCTGTCAGTAATGTGCAGTGTGTCCTCAGGTTCTCTCAGGTTCTCTCAGTAATGTGCAGTGTGTCCTCAGGTTCTCTCAGTAATGAGCAGTGTGTCCTCAGGTTCTCTCAGGTTCTGTCAGTAATGTGCAGTGTGTCCTCAGGTTCTCTCAGGTTCTCTCAGTAATGAGCAGTGTGTCCTCAGGTTCTGTCAGTAATGTGCAGTGTGTCCTCAGGTTCTGTCAGTAATGTGCAGTGTGTCCTCAGGTTCTGTCAGTAATGAGCAGTGTGTCCTCAGGTTCTCTCAGTAATGTGCAGTGTGTCCTCAGGTTCTGTCAGTAATGTGCAGTGTGTCCTCAGGTTCTGTCAGTAATGAGCAGTGTGTCCTCAGGTTCTCTCAGGTTCTGTCAGTAATGTGCAGTGTGTCCTCAGGTTCTGTCAGTAATGTGCAGTGTGTCCTCAGGTTCTGTCAGGTTCTGTCAGTAATGTGCAGTGTGTCCTCAGGTTCTGTCAGTAATGAGCAGTGTGTCCTCAGGTTCTGTCAGTAATGAGCAGTGTGTCCTCAGGTTCTGGCGGAGTCTCACCCGTCTCAGTTCGGCTTCCTGTGGCGAAGGTTTGATGAAGTCTACCTGCTGCTGGACTTCCTGCTGCAGAGCCACTTCCTGTCTCGCCGCTCCGCCTCCTTCTCGGAGAACTTCTACGGCCTGAAGAGAGTCTCCTCCTCGGGGTCGGGGCCGGACGGGACGTGGCGGCGGCGCTCTCTTCTTCTCCTGTGCCTGGCGCCGTACCTGCGGGCGCGGCTGGAGGCGGCGCTGGCCCGCCAGCGGGACGAGGACGACTTCTCCATCCGGCTGGCGCGGAGCCGGGGCCAGCGGCTGGGCCGGGCGGCGGCGGCGGCGTACCCGCTCCTCGCCTCCGCCGGCCGGGCCTGGGCCTTCTGCCAGCGGCTGCTCTACGTGTTCGGACTCGCCGCGTCCCATAATCCTCTGCTGTGGCTGGCCGGGGTCCGACTGGCCCGACTCACTGCTGCGGACATCAGAGACATGGAGCTGAAAACCCCCAGAACTGGCAACCCAGCCGACTCCAGGTAGACCTGTCTGTCTGTCTGTCTCTCTGTCTGTCTCTCTGTCTGTCCGCCTGTCTGTCTGTCTCTCTGTCTCTCTGTCTCTCTGTCTGTCTGTCTCTCTCTCTGTCTGTCTCTCTCTCTGTCTGTCTCTCTGTCTGTCTCTCTGTCTCTCTGTCTGTCTGTATGAAGAAAGTTCCAGAGTGTTTTCAGTATCAACCAGTTAAAGGTTCCAGCCCGCTGCATGAAAACCCTTAAGCTAAAGAAAACACTAAGGAATTGATTTAAGGTTCCCCTGAGTGCGAATGTGTTGCATGAAAACGCAACGCCAAGGGTTTCTAACATAATAACTAAGTATTTACCCTCAAACTACTTAAGTATTCCCTTAAGTTCCGTTACACGTGGCAACAAACTCCCAGCGTCTAGCTGCTGCTGTCCCGAGAAACACAACGCTCACTCTGAGTTTTCTGAGGAAGAGGAGATTCTGAGATGTGTTATTCGTGAAAGGGATAAACCCGTGGAAAATATCCGCATCACCGGAACCTCGAGCCGGACCCGCGGGCCGCACCGTCCCGGTCCCGCTGATGTGCGTTTCTTTTCTTGTTTGGTATTTCTTCACACTTCCTCCACCGTCTGTTCGTCAGTCCCTCCACGATTTCTCTGAGTTTTTTTGTGATTATTGCGGCCAAAAATGCTTGATTTTGCTGCGGCTTTTCTCAAAAATTGCGATACAATTTGTGAGGTTTTATGTGCTCTTTCTGCGGTAAAATTGCGGGAATTGGGAAAAATTGCAAGCAAAGGAATTTTTTTTTTTTCTCTCTCTCTCTGTCTCACTCACTCACTCACACACACACACACACACACACACACACACACACACACACTCACACACACAGCCTCCCCCTATTCTCTCCCACTCTCTGTTTAAGCTATTAACTCTTCCAAGAGCTTGAATTTTGCACTCACCTCGATTCTTGCTGCTTTTGTTTTGTTTTGCACGGTCTGTGGCAGTAATGTTTGTTGGCAGGTGAGCTTTGTTCATCTTCCACCTGAATGCGCGCTGCGATGACGTCAGTTACCACGACAACGAATGCGACAATTGGTCCAAATCACAAGCGGTCTGTTGATTTGGCCGTTTAATGCGGAAAAGTTGCGGCAATTCTGCAAAACTGCAAGCTCTCGCAAATATTGCGGAGATTTCTTGAATTTGCGTTAATTATTGCGATCGCAAAATCGCAAGTTCCTGGAGGGACGGACTGGCTAACAGCAAGATTTCTTGAATCCGTTTTGTCTGCTGGATGTGAGTTCCACACTCCTCTGTCCAGTCAGGTTTTCATTTCCTTCAGCTGTTATTGACATTATTTTCCATTTTTAGACAACAAAAATACTCATAACGCTATCTTAACGCTAAACGAAAATCAGTTGGTGCACAGGTGAAAGATATTGTTACCATGACAACACGTGTACGCCAAGCTGTGTTATGACAAGCTATGGTGAAAGGCTTCGTGTAAAAGCTTAGGGAGGGGGTTAGATAAGAAGTTTGTTGTGACTTAATGCTTTTCATGCAGCCGGGCGCTGACCTTTCACTTGTTGACCCACCGCCCACAGTAACATGTTCTTCTTCTGTGGTGTTCGCAGCCTGGCGCGGCGGGCGTGGCGGTTGGCGGCGGGGGCGGCGGGGGGCGTGGCCGTGTCGCTCTCCACCTCCCTCTCCCTGGGCGTCTTCTTCCTGCAGTTCCTGGAGTGGTGGTACTCCTCCGACAACCGGAGCGCCGCCAAGAGTCTGACCTCAGCCGCCCGCGCCGCCGCCGCCGCTCCACCTGCGGGAGCGCCGGGCGTCCGGCGGGTCCGACGGGAAGTGCCCGCTGTGCCGGAGGCTCCGCACCAACGCCACGGCGCTCTCCACCTCCGGCTTCGTCTTCTGTTACCGCTGCATTTATGTGTATGTGAAAGACAAGCAGCGCTGCCCGCTCACCGGCTTCCCGTCCCAGCTGCAGCACCTCATCAAGATCTACGCTCCGGACAGCTAGACGGGCGCAGGCGGGGTCACCTGACAGCTAGACGGGCGCAGGCGGGGTCACCTGACAGCTAGACGGGCGGAGGCGGGGTCACCGGACAGCTAGACGGGCGGAGGCGGGGTCACCGGACAGCTAGACGGGCGGAGGCGGGGTCACCTGACAGCTAGACGGGCGCAGGCGGGGTCACCTGACAGCTAGACGGGCGCAGGCGGGGTCACCTGACAGCTAGACGGGCGCAGGCGGGGTCACCGGACAGCTAGACGGACTTTCTGGACTTTTGGACCCTGGGTCCAACATTGTCAGTAACAGTGCCCGCCTCAGGCCGCCACTCTGTGAGCAAAATGTGTGACGCGCCTGATCACATTCTGACATGAGATGCTAATGTGTGGAATTTGTTTAGTTTGAACAGGAAACGTGTCACACCCCCGACAGCCAATCAGGAACAACCGGCTCAGTGTGTGTGGAGCCGTGCGGCGCCCCCTGCGGGCGGCTCGGTGTCGGTGTCGCAGCGGGACGGCTCCTCGCTGCTTTCTAACCGTTTGTTCTAGAGCAGAGAGAGAGAGAGAGAGAGAGAGAGAGAGAGAGAGAGAGAGAGAGAGAGAGAGAGAGAGAGAGAGAGAGAGAGAGAGAGAGAGAGAGAGAGAGAGAGAGAGAGAGAGAGAGAGAGAGAGAGAGAGAGAGAGAGTCCGGTGAGACCAGAGTCCGGTGAGACCAGAGTGAGTGTCCGGTGAGACCAGAGTCCGGTGAGACCAGAGTGAGTGTCCGGTGAGACCAGAGTGTCCGGTGAGACCAGAGTGAGTGTCCGGTGAGACCAGAGTGTCCGGTGAGACCAGAGTGAGTGTCCGGTGAGACCAGAGTCCGGTGAGACCAGAGTCCGGTGAGACCAGAGTGAGTGTCCGGTGAGACCAGAGTCCGGTGAGACCAGAGTCCGGTGAGACCAGAGAAAGTGAATCTCCCACAGTGAGACGCAGTTTCACGTGTATTTTTTGATCATTCTATTTTCTTTTCTGAAACCAAAATAAAAAAATTAAAAACAAATGTTAATTTGATTTTCATTTCAAAACCCAAAAATGGAAATGCAAAGCATGTTTTGTTTTCCTGGTCGGAAACAGCAGATACATTCAGAAAGTTTCTTTTTCTCCTCTGTACAACAGAATATAAAATAGAAAGAAAACAAAAACAAAAAAGCGTGTTTATTCTTATTCTGAAACCTCAACAAAGAAAGTCATCAGAAAGTGTTTTTTTAACCTAATGTGGAATATTTCGTGTTGGAAATGTCCAGCAGGTCTGCTCACTGACACTGATGAGAAATAACTGAATTATTATTACAGAATAATAATCTGAACGCTGCTCTGAGATGGAAGTTCAATTTTAAATTGGTTTCTGAACTACGGAAGCCCGTTGAGGACATGTATCCGTTCATTTTTTTACGCTGTTTTCCAGTAATAAGTCAATTTTCTTTGTTTTTTTTGAGATATCGAGTTTATGTCGTTATTTCGAGATAACACATTTTGTTTTCTAAACTTTTCTGGAGATCATTTTCTGCATGGAACTAAAATCCTAAAGGAAAGCAGATTATTCAAAACCCAAATGTGTCAGCTGGCCTGTTAGAGTTCAGGATGTTCAGTCAGCAGCATTAATGAATGAATGAATGAATGAATGATCTCAGGAAAACAAAGGTTTGTTTTCTTGATTTCTCGAGAAAACAAAGTGAAATTAACTCGCTATCACAGGAAACTGCCGTAAATAAAATCCATATATAGTATATATATAAAGTAAATATATGTACTGAATGGGCTTCTGTACTGAACAAATTATATATAGTACACTGGATTTTTTCTACTTTTGCGTCAAAGTATACATTTAATCGAATGTTGTTTTTTATCAGCCCTCTGAAGTTTCTGTGATGAGAACTGTTGATATCAATTCTGTGATCAATAATCACGTCTGATTAGTTTCTAATTAAAACGTTTGACCCACATCATTGTGGCGTAGAGCGATTCACTTTGAGTCTAAAGCTCAGAGGCAGGAACTGAAGAATCAGACGACTTTTACTTTGAGATTAAAGTCCCATATTCTCACTGTCCAGAGTTTTATTTTGTGTCTTTCTGTCCATTCAGAGCTGTGTGTGTGGTGTCATGAACCAAAAACACTCTCAATCCATTTCTCCACGTTCATTTTCCAGCATCTCTCTGAGCCTTACCAAGAACAGGCTGTTTCTGTCTCCGTGTCTTTAAGGCTCATTAATATTAACGACCCCTCCGTTCCGATCGGCTAACCGTTTCGAGAGCGAAACGTGAGACGCCGCGGCCCGGCGGCTACAGGTAGGGAAAACTCTCCGGTAATAAACGATGACGACCGCTCGACCGCTTTGAAAAAAACACTTTGTTAGTCTATTATTTCTTACAGAAATGATAATGAGCGAACCTTTGTGACGCCACAAAGTTACGGAAGTCCAAACGGCTCGTTTAGAGGCTCGCTTTTCTAATATGGATTGTGTGGATTTAGTTTTGATGCTTTCACCATGTTTAGATACACATCCAACTCCTTTATCATCACAGAGGAGAGGGAGTCCTGCTTTACACCAGATGGGACTTTAAAGCAGCAAACTGTGGAGGTTCAACTCCCAACTCATGACAACAAGCTTTCATTTGAACCTGAAGCTAACTGTTGTAGCTGCTGAACTGAAGCGTTAGCTAACCTTCTCATGTGACCAACAGGTGGAAACGTCCAGTCCAAGTTGAGGTTTTAAACAGAACTACTGATCAAACAAGATGTTAACTCTGTGTTCCTCTGGTAGAGTCTTGGGTCGTGTCTCTTCCTCCATGATAAAACCCCCAAATCAGTGATTCTGTGATCTGTTGCTCCGGTAGAGCAGACTGGAGAATTGTGTTTTTTTTCTCTCTCCATTCACTGCCGTTGTCTGGAGGAACAGTCTGAAAATCACTTCTAGCACATAAAGGAACGCCGACAAAGCAGATTCTGACTATATATAAAAAACTAGTCCTGCTGCTGGATTGTTTTGAAGTGAATCTCTTTCTTTATGTTTATTAAACCTTTCAGTCTGAACAAGTGGAACACCGAAATCCGGTCGGAGGAAACTTATGATGATGGAACCAAGAAAATAAAACGTTTACCAATAATTGTAAATAGGCGAAAAAAAGTGAGAGACTCGTTTTTTATATATAAGTCCAGTCTCCCACTTTTTTCACCTGTTTACACTTACGTATTATTTTCTTGGTTTCAGGTACAGAAACACAGTCAGTCAGTCAGTGAATCGCTTTATTGAGTTTCCAGACAAGTTTAACAACAGGCCCACTTTAAAAAAAAAAAAAAACACAAAGAAACAAAATAATAATCAGGATCAACGTCACGACATTACAGTGAGAGTAATAAAAAAAGGGCTTTTCTTTAAAATATCCACAAACCCCTGAACTGAAAGTAAAGAATCACAACGAGTCGCTTCCCTTTTTAAGCTCAACCAGTTCAAACAGGAAACCAAGAGAAGAAGAAGAAGAAGGGCTGAAACTTCAAAAAGGGACAAGTATTATCGTCAATAATAGTCACAGTAATAGATTGCTCAAATAGCGTGTATTGCACATGTGTACACATATATGCACTTATATACACGTGAGTCGGCGAGGAGCGGACGCATGTCGTACTGCTGCAACGGGAAGAAGAAGAAGCGCCCGGGTGAAACGACAGCAGAAACAGAAGAAGAAGAAGAGGAATGTGCTTCTGATCAGTTTCCAACAGACGGAGAGAAGAGGGTAAAAGAAAGAGAGAGAGAGAGAGAGACAGTGACACTGATACTGAACCGCCCGCTGGGTCCGAACGTCCCAAAAAAGTCCAAAATGTCCGGAGAGATGGGAACCGTCCCACCACAGGATGACAGAACAAGGAGATACACTGTCAGCAAAACAAAATCATCTGTGTGTGTGTGTGTGTGAAAGTGTGCGTTTCACTGTAGTGTGTGTGTGTGTGACAGCGGGAGGTTTCGTCACCATGACAACACAGACCATCAGACCCTGTTCACAACATTATCAATTTAGAGTTTTAAAAGTTACACACTACAAACTGTGGCGTTGCAGCTGTCCTGTATTTCTCTGGGTTTCTGCCCCCTCCCGGTAGTTTCCATGGCGACGACGGGTCACAAGCAGAGCCCCGTCGGCCATGTCGGCTCCTGGACCGACCGACTGCGTTCGTCTCAGCGAGACCCGGACCGGACCGGACCGGACCTGAACAGTCAGGTATCGAGAACCGCTTCCAAACCGCCTAATTCAGCAGAATCAACAATCCGCCGCACCGTGGATCGCTCTTACCGATCGATCGCTCTTACCGATCGATCCGTTCGTCTATAAGACACACCGCGGTTAGCTAGCCGCGCTGTGGCAGCTTCCTGCACAACACAAACTGTTTCTTCACAATTCCAACAGCAGCAAAACATTTCTCCAAGCAGCAGAAGCAAAGTGTTGTGAAGCCAAACGATTCCCCCGCAGCTCCAAAAGTCTCATATTTACCCACAGAGCCTGAACAGACAGAACGGTCATCCTCATTCAAATTAACGGTCCCGGACGGTCGGAGCGGCGGCCATCTTGCTGCGACCCGTCGGACTACAGCTCGCAGCGAGTCACTGAGCTGAGAGGTTTTACAGCAAGAACCAAAGCAGCTTCTCTGTCTCCTCGCTAACATGCTAATGTTGACTAGAAGAGCTAGAGAGAGAAGTCCAGTCTGTGATGAAGCTACGTTAGCCTCGTCGCTAACGTTAGCTTCCGGTTGAGTTCTGACAGTTTGCTAACAGACTCATCTGCTCAGTTCTCACAGTGAGACAGACTTTACACCTTAATGTCCAGACTGTGTTGTCGCCATAGCAACTAACACTTACAATTCCATAACGCCATTTTATGCTGAACTAGACAAATTAGCATGAGAAACAGTGGAAGGAGCGTTCTGTCTGTTCAGGTTCTGTTTGACCTTCATCTTCCTCACTTGTTCTGCACTGAAACAAAACAAAACAGCAGATGCTGCGTTCAAGTGCTGTCGGAAATACCGTAAGCGCAGGTGGAGCGCCGAGCGACCCGGTGAAGTGGCAGATATTTTGTTTTTGTCTGTGATGTTGAATCCAATGAGTTGATTTTTTTTTCACTTGCTCTTGTATGTTGTTCTGTAGTCAGACTCCGGGTCACATGGAGTGAGGTCACTGCTGTGACCGAACACTGCAGCTGTTCAGCACGAATCAATAAGCTATCGATCGATCGATAAGAGGAATGGAAAACGGCAGCGACAGCCGGCGGTCCGACCTGGGGAAGCCTCTCCGGTAAAGCTGCAGTCTGCACGCACACACACACACACACACACACACACACACACACACACACACACACACACACACACACACACACATACCTCACCTATCCGCTGCTCAGAGGCGTCGATCACAGACTGAAGCTTTAAGGGATTCTGATCCTCAGCAGGCTCATGCGGTGCAGGCAGTAACCTCTCAATAATCAATCAATCAATATTACCTGTCCATTCCTCCAGACACGGGACAGCGCACACACACACACGCACACACACACACACACACACACACACACCACAGCTCCATGTATACAGGCAGAGGAGCGATGTTGGCAACCTGACTGTCACGCTGTATGCTGTTGCCATGGCGACGCTGATGCTGGATGTTGCACACACACTGCTCCAGCCCATCAGTCCCACTACACATCCCATAATACACCTCGGCCTCACCTGACCACGAACCAATCAAATCTCTCCATTGACCATACTATATCAATAGATCATTTATCAATAGATTCTGTCTTGATCGGCCGCCTATCAACACTTCCTGCTGCAGTGGTTTGAGTCCTGACAGCTGATTGGCTCCCAGGGAACTGATGTTTCTGACTAGAGAGAGAGAGAGAGAGAGAGAGACCTAGACGGAGAGAGAGAGAGAGAGACCTAGACGGACACTGCAGTGAGTCAGTGTGTATTGCTGTGAACAGATCCACCACAGAGGATGCTGGGAAATGGAGTTCAGTGAGGTTAAAGCTGAAAGTGTTTCTGGATGTGACCTTTGACCTTAAAACCTCCTGCAGACTCCTTCCTGCCTCCTGCCTGGTCCTGGTCCTGCCAGAGGAACCAGACCACAACAACAACAACAACAACAACAACAGCAGCAGCAGCAGCCACACCCAGCCGTCCGCAGCGTCTGCAAACAAACAAACAACAAACAGACAGACGGCGGTCCGATGACATCACACCATGTGTTTACCTCCTGTCAAACAGCCTTTAACACAACAAAACCTCCAGATAATAATATATTCATACTCCAATCTGATTGGATAAAACACTGTCTGTTTACATATATATATAGAATATTATTTTTTACTGTTTTATACAAAAAGAGAGTTTTTTGTGTTTTTATACATATATATGTATATACATGTGTAGAAAAGTGGCCACGCCACGTCTGCTGTGGCGTAACCGTGGGCAACAACAGAACAGGAAACAGTATTTACACCAAACAGGAAGTGACATTGCAATAAAATAAAGTAAAAAAACAAAACAAAACAACAACAATTGTGAAGCGGGTTGGTCGTTGTAGTGTTTTTCAAAAACATCCGCCGCAATCCCACAATCCTGAGGAGGGGGGCGGGGCTTAGGTCACATGATGCTCGACCAACATGAAGAAAAGAGACAGAGAGAGAGAGAGAGAGAGAGAGAGATCTGACTGTATCAAGCTGGATCCAGCCCAGTCTGATCTGATCTGATCTGATCTGATCTGATGCAGTTTGATTGATTACAGATGGACTGCATTACTGATCAATACTCCACTGGTTGTGTATGGGGAAGCCCTTAACCTGCACTGACTCTAATGAGACACAAGGCTGCATGAACACATTTTTTTCTTCTTCTTCTTCTTCTTCTTCTTCTTCTTCTTCTTCTTCTTCTTCTTCTCACTAATATTGATGATTCACTAGAGAAATCATTTCAAAATGTTTTCAGCAGCAGAAACACTGAATCCTGGGAAGTTTTTGGCATGAAATTTGTCAAATTTAAAGACAAAATACCAGTTAGAAAGCTGAAGTGGGCAAAACCTGCTGTGTAATGTGATGCTCGCTCGCCCGCTCTCTCTCTGTCTCTCTCTCTCTCTCTCTGTCTCTCTCTCTCTCTCTCTCCATAGTGAGACCAGAATAAAGAAATTAAGGCATCCTGACGAAGAAACACAATAAAAGATAAACAGACCGACTGAAACAACAGCTGTGTGTGTGTGTGTGTGTGTGTGTGTGTGTGTGTGTGTGTGTGTGTGTGTGTGCGTTCCTCAGTCATGATTGGCTGGCTGGTTTGCTAGGTGATGAGGTGGCGGTAGTTTGTGGTTTCTGATTGGGCGGTTTTGCTTTTGTGTTCAAAAAGGCACCAAGTTCCTCCTCCTCCTCCTCCTCCTCCTCCGTTCATTCGTTCAAAACAGTTTGTTCCTCCAAAAAACCGACCAATCACTGTTTGTTCAGCCTGTCGCACTGACAGAGAGACAGACAGACAGACAGACAGAGAGACAGAGAGACAGACAGACAGACAGACAGACAGACAGGTCGTCCGCTCGCTGTCTGTCATCTGAACTGGATTATAATTCAGTCTTCAGCTCGTCGTCCCTCTGTGGAGAGAGAGAGAGGAGGAGGGCCGAAAAATAAAAGGACAGAAGAAGAAAGAAACGGAGTGATGGCCGAGGGGAAAAGAAGAGACGACAAGCCACCTTCCTCCGAGAGTGAGACAGAGAGTGAGACAGAGAGAGAGAGTGAGACAGAGACTCAGGGTTGAGGTGTATTCTTGCTGCTGGAACGATAGAAGAAGAAAAAACGAGTTTCAGCGAGGCGAACCCTCCTCTCTGGTTTCCATGGAGACGCTAACAAGCCGTCTGCTCCTCCTGGGGCGAACGAGCCAATAGAAAACAAGGTCTGTCTGTCTTTTTGCTGTTTTTAAAGTAATGATATAAAGAAAACGTGGTCACAGGCCCCGCCTCCTCCTGCTTCCATCATGTCCTCCTCAGCCAATCAAAGGCCTCCACACCGGCGCAGGTCCACTGTGTGTGTGTGTGTGTGTGTGTGTGTGTGTGTGTGTGTGTGTGCGTGAGTCCACACACTCCCAGGAGGAAGAGGAGGAGGAAGAGGAGGTGCCAGGAGGTGAATGTGGAGTTTCCTCTGTGCTTCCTGTTTAGGCTCCTCCTACAACGCAGGCTCTTCCTCCATTGGCTCCTCTGTGGACCTGTGGGCGGGTCAAAAGGAAACAGGATGTTTCAGTTCAGAGTTCTTTCAATAGAAGAGTCCCCATATCAGAATAAAAGATCCTGTGTCAAAATAAAAGCCTCTGTTTCATAACAAAAGTCCCAGTTTTGAAATGAGAGTCCCTTTGTCAAAATAAGACTGCATCAAAATAAAAGCCCCAACAAAATAAAAGTCCCTCTGTCCATACAAAAGCCCCAGTGATAAAACAACAGTCTCTGTGTCAAAATAAATGACCACATGTTAAAATGAACGCCCCTGTTCCAAAATAAAAAAACCCTGCTTCAAAATAAAAGCCCCCTCTGCCTGCCGGTCATGACGCGGACGACGTGCGTTTGTTTAACGTGCCCCGCCTTCTCTGTTTTTTAAGCTCTGTGATTGGTCCCCATTGGTGTCCCAACACCACCCAGCCGGCAAACTCGAACCAGTAGCGGAGAAGTGCTGGGATACTGTATATTGCTTTCAAGACACACACACACACACACACACACACACAGAGGGGAAGACACAGTGTGTAGTGTATTCAGTAAACCTGACAGCTGATGACTTTCCCTGCTGATGTCATACAGCTGTTAGATGGGATCTTTTAAGGGTTTTTCAGTTTTGGAGGTGAGTTCTACCTGTTGACAGTATTGGCTGGTTTCACCGTAACCAGAACTAACAGGACCAGACTCCTATCTCTTTGACTGGGCAGCCGTCAGTATAGTTCATCATTTACATTTCATATGTAGGAACTCTGGTGAATTGTTTGCTGGACAGAGTGTGAAATCTTTGTTGTCGCAGAAAATCTTTTTTCCTCTGACTGAAGCAGCGGCCACCAGACAGTGAGATGACCACATTCAGGACCGGGTCGTTCCTCATGTATCATACAACTTCTGAATCTGGTGACGTCGTTTAGTTTAGTTTATCAGGATCCCCATTAGCTACAGCATTGCAGCAGCTATCCTTCCTGGGGTCCACAAAACAGACTTTACATAGTGACAATGCAACCATTACACTTACATCATAACACATAACATTACAAAATAAACAGGACAAAGACTAGAACACACACACAGACAAGACAAGCTCCTGACAATTCAATAATCAGAATATATGAAATAGTCCGTTTCACTCCAGTTTCCCGGTTTCTGTTCATCAATAAGAATATAAAATTACATAATTACACAAAGGTGCGTTGATTGGTCAGTTTTGCTGATATCATACCATCTCTGGTGCTAGTACACTTGTTTGGTTTCAGTAGTGGTTCTATGTGGAACCATAATGACCCAAGGAACCCTCTGATTTGTTAAAATAAAACGGTCTGAATGAAGAACCCAGTGTGGTTCTTTAAAAGCTCTTTGGTTTTGGTCATTTTATACGTTCTTCAAGGGTTCTTCACAGCACCATAAGGGGTTCTGCTGTGCTACAAGCCCATTCAGGTGCTACAAAGAACCTTTTTTGATTTGGACAAACAAAATCATTGTGTGACTCTACGCTGAGTAGATTAGGGCAAGAAAACTACCCATAATGCTATCATGACGTTACCACGGCGAAGCTGCTGACCTGCTGGTTTCCGTGGCGACGGAGGCGGAGCACGGCTGCTGGACGTCGACGGTCAGGGAGGCCATGGCGCTGACTGTCTCCGCCTCCTCCTTCTCCGATTGGCCCTGAGCCGCCAGCGGGCCGTCCAATAGGGAGTGACCGCTCGTCTGAGACAAACTCTGGAGACAAGACCAGTGTTTACCTGGAGAGAGAGAGAGAGAGAGAGAGGGAGGGAGAGAGAGAGAGAGAAACGGTGTCACCATATGGGCATTGAGGACATGTTTGAAACTTTTGTTTCCCAGATGAACTGAGATCAACTCAGGACTCAACAGGACAACTGTGGTTGGTCTCTCTCTCTCTCTCTCTCTCTCTCTCTCTCCCTCCCTCCCTCACCTGATGGCCCTGCTACGATCTCTCCTCCAAGGTATGCTAGCTAGTGGGGTAGACTGGGAAAGTGCCAGTCCCTGGGCAGCCCCAATTGTCTTGATCAGGAAGAAAGATGGAACATATAGCTCTTGTATAGGTTTTCTAACACACAAAGATGCCTTTCCTCTCTCCTGGACACAGAGTCCCTGACTGGGCCGAAGGAGTCAGTGGTTCTCGACACTGGACCTGGACCAGGTTGAGGTGGATCCCTGTGACCGGGAGAAAACAGCCTTCACAACACCTATTGGCGTGTTTGAGAGGATGCCCTTTGGCCTAGGCAATGCCCCAGCAACACTCCAGCGTCTGATGCAGCGCTGCCTCGGGGACAAGGTGAACGACTTCCTGTCGATCTATCTGGATGATGTTATAATCCGTTCCCCTTGCTTCGACAGCCACCTTCAGCACCTTGAGCAAGTCTCTGAGAGACTCCAGCAGCATGGGCTCAAGCTCCAGCCACCAAGTGTCTTTTCAGGAAGGTGCACTTCTCGGGGCACGTTGTCGGTCAGAAGGGAGTAGCAACGGATCCGGAGAAGACGGCAGCGGTGAGAGACTGGCCTGTCCCAAAGACCGTGAAGGAGGTCTGCTTCGCGCTGGCTTACGCCAATTACAACCTGCCGTACCGGCTTTCCACTGATGCCAGTATGGATGGGCTACGCGAGCCGCAGCCTCCTACCTGCAGCAGTCTCCTACCTGCAGCCTCCTACCTGCAGCAGTCTCCTACCTGCAGCAGTCTCCTACCTGCAGCAGTCTCCTACCTGCAGCAGCCTCCTACCTGCAGCCTCCTACCTGCAGCCTCCTACCTGCAGCAGCCTCCTACCTGCAGCAGCCTCCTACCTGCAGCCTCCTACCTGCAGCCTCCTACCTGCAGCAGCCTCCTACCTGCAGCCTCCTACCTGCAGCCTCCTACCTGCAGCAGCCTCCTACCTGCAGCCTCCTACCTGCAGCAGCCTCCTACCTGCAGCAGCCTCCTACCTGCAGCCTCCTACCTGCAGCCTCCTACCTGCAGCCTCCTACCTGCAGCCTCCTACCTGCAGCAGCCTCCTACCTGCAGCCTCCTACCTGCAGCCTCCTACCTGCAGCCGCCTCCTACCTGCAGCCTCCTACCTGCAGCAGCCTCCTACCTGCAGCAGCCTTCTACCTGCAGCAGCCTCCTACCTGCAGCAGCCTCCTACCTGCAGCCTCCTACCTGCAGCCTCCTACCTGCAGCCTCCTACCTGCAGCCTCCTACCTGCAGCAGCCTCCTACCTGCAGCAGCCTCCTACCTGCAGCCTCCTACCTGCAGCAGCCTCCAACCTGCAGCCTCCTACCTGCAGCCGCCTCCTACCTGCAGCAGCCTCCTACCTGCAGCAGCCTCCTACCTGCAGCAGCCTCCTACCTGCAGCCTCCTACCTGCAGCAGCCTCCTACCTGCAGCAGCCTCCTACCTGCAGCCTCCTACCTGCAGCCTCCTACCTGCAGCAGCCTCCTACCTGCAGCCTCCTACCTGCAGCCTCCTACCTGCAGCCTCCTACCTGCAGCAGCCTCCTACCTGCAGCAGCCTTCTACCTGCAGCAGCCTCCTACCTGCAGCAGCCTCCTACCTGCAGCCTCCTACCTGCAGCCTCCTACCTGCAGCAGCCTCCTACCTGCAGCAGCCTCCTACCTGCAGCCTCCTACCTGCAGCCTCCTACCTGCAGCCTCCTACCTGCAGCAGCCTCCTACCTGCAGCAGCCTCCTACCTGCAGCCTCCTACCTGCAGCCTCCTACCTGCAGCAGCCTCCTACCTGCAGCCTCCTACCTGCAGCAGCCTCCTACCTGCAGCCTCCTACCTGCAGCAGCCTCCTACCTGCAGCCTCCTACCTGCAGCCTCCTACCTGCAGCCTCCTACCTGCAGCAGCCTCCTACCTGCAGCCTCCTACCTGCAGCAGCCTCCTACCTGCAGCCTCCTACCTGCAGCAGCCTCCAACCTGCAGAGCGGAACGACCAGAACTACAGCTTATTTAAGTTGGAGCTGTTAGCGCTCAACGACTTCACCGTATTTACTGATAACAACCCACTGGTACATCTCGATACAGCAAACCTGGGGGCTGTAGAGCAGAGATGGGCCATGCAGTTGGCAAACTACAACTTCTCCATCAATTACCGGCCAGGGGCCATCGACCAGACTGCCAACATCTTGTCGCGTCTGCCTGGGGAGACGGTGGTGGCGGTTGTCCAGGTGAATGATGAGCCCCGCCCACCAGGGGGAGTCAGCAGCCACTCCACCACCTGGCCAGTGGTTACAGAGGCAGCAGGAAGACCCGGAACTGCATCAGCTAGCCCAGTGGAAAGTCCAGGGTGAACCCCCTGTTGGAGCAGATAAAAGCTCAACGCTCACTAAACGTCTGACAAAGGGACGGGTGATATCCACTCCTTCCTTGTCTTGTACAGCCATACCGGCACCTTCTCCGAATGCTTACACGGCCCTTCGTTTGGTTTCTCCCATGCAGCCCGCCGTGTGCGTGGTGCAGAGGGCCCCTGGTGAGATCTACGCCGGCCCTCGGCCAGGACTGCTGGGCTGTCTCCATTCCAGCAGTACCCGGGACTTAGGAACACAGTTGCTGGGACATTGTGTGCATGAACAGGTGACATTTTTAAACTTTTTTTCTCGTCTCGGCCGGCTGGATGGTCCGCTGACGTTCCTTTTCCCCTTTCTTGTTTGTATGTATTGTTTTATTGTCTGTTGGTAGGAGCAGGATCCTTGGTTGGGTAGCCAGTGTGGCGAGTTAGACCAGGACTAGTATACTGACCGAAACAGGGAGGGGTGGACCCTCATGAGACGCTCACCCCGCTACTAAGCTAATATGGGTGTACTGGGGAATTGCATGTGGGGGATGTGTGTGTGGGGATGCTGTGTCACTGCCCTTTTTTTTTTTAAGATTTATTTTCAGGCATTTTTATGCTTTATTGACAGAGATAGTGAGAGAGAGACAGGAAGGTATGGGGGAGAGAGAGGGGGGAGGACATGCAGCAAATGGCCGCGGGCCGGATTCGAACCCGGGTCGCTGCGGGAAGGACTGAGCCTTAAATGGTACGCGCTCTCCTCGGTGAGCCACCGGGGCGCCCCGTCACCGCTCTTTTATATTGAAGTGTGAGATTTAGCATTGTGTTGAGTATCACAGCTGGCAGTCTGAGCTGGCAGGGGAGTATGAGAAGTCACTGTTAGGACAGCAGTAGTGTCAGTACAGCCCCCAGGAACCCTTCCTATTCTATTTTATTCTATTTTATTTTATTTCTTTGTTAAATAAAGGCTGCTTGTTTGTGGAACACTGGTGTTGTGCTGAGTGGCTCTCTTTGGCATACTGTAAAACACCCAATCATAATTATTAAGATAAAAAAAGACAGACATTTATATATATATATATATATTGCAATATTGTTCTTAACTTTCATGCCAATAAAGCATGATTTGAACTGAATAACACAATAAAATGTTTATATCATGTAATCAGAATCATGTTTGTGTGTGTGTGTGTGTGTGTGTGTGTTTGTGTGTGTGTGTGTG
>NW_027605303.1:0-32133 GCF_048128805.1 Centroberyx gerrardi | reverse complement strand
AAACTCCTGGTGGGACTGCTAAAGATATATGTTATGATAAAGACCTTGATCTAGTCAAGACAGTGGAGAGGTAGGTGAGGCATCCATGGGTATCTTGCTTGAAAATACTGGGGACTACCCAGTGTATGTGTGTGTGTGTGTGTGTGTGTGTGTGTGTGTGTGTGTGTGTGTGTGGTGTCTGATTTAACACCACTGAATCTCCAAGAGGAGAGGAGAATCTGTGGCTGAAACATGCCAATAGTTGCTATGGTGATATTAGGCGAGGAGGGGGGTACACATCCCAGTGCCAAATTCTTAGATCATTTTCACATCCTGGGTGTTTTGTTGTTAATTAATTATGGGCCGTCAGTCTTTGTACACAGATCCTGAACACTACAAGGGAAATGGATACAGACAAGTGAAACTGTCTTATAGCAGATTATGAGGAACAGTGCGATGCATGGCTGGTCAACTGATGATTATTTACTGATTCATGGCAAATTATCTGAATTTAGCTCAAATGTCAAAATCTATTTTTTTTTTCCATTAATCATGGGCAGTCAGCCTTTGATACAGACAAGTGAGAATGAGGATTAATGTGATGAATGGATGGTCAACTTCTGATTTCTATTTCATTTATGGAAATGAATGGGGATATAGACACCTTGGCGCAGGACTGACATGAGGTCCTATACTATGTGTGTTTATTGAAACACACACAGTCCAAGTGTGCAGAGGGGAAGGCTGACATCACTGACCCGCGTGACATCAGCCTGCAGCGGGATGCGGCCAAAACAAAGAGCAGCACATGTCCTAAAATACGCTGAAGTGCTCCTATCATCCCGACTGTTATTCTTTCATGCAGATGCTATAAATGAGATCAATTCTAAGCACGAGGCCATCGTTTTAAGGAGAAATGAGAACCAGCACCCCCCTTATTGAAACGGCATTATACGAGTTCCTTACCTCTCCATCATCTGAGTCATGAAAGCCACATTCCAAGAGACGCCAGTCCGTTAGAGATGAGCGCCGTTCACACACCCGACGATTCCCGAGAGGAGAGCATCCGAAGAAAGAGCAGAATATGCATTTGTGGGAAAGATATACAAATACATGGCTATTCATAAATGCTTAATTAGTCTACCGGCTGTGAAACATCATATCGCGTGAAGGCGCTTACCTGACCGGAGCGCGCGGCTCCTGTACCTGCTGTTGGCCGTCATCTTGGAAACAGCTGGAGGAATACGCGTCCAAACTGGGTTAAAGGGGCGGGTCCGTGCCGGTCCCTTTAATAAAGGCTCGATTTTGCCTCCAGCACGGGGAGATGGATCGACCAATACCGCCTGTATGTGTGGAAACTAATCTATCATTGATTTGAATTGACAATAAAATGTCATTCTATTCGATAAGGTCATTTTATAGTTATATGATCTCTCAGTTTACTGATTTTTTTGTTGGCTTGCAGTTCATGTGAAGAGCCAGGCAGAGGCAGCACAGCCCTCTTCCTGCACAGACCAGACTGTATTCTACAGCAGTGGTTCCCCAAAAGGGGTCCGGGGACCCTCAGAGGTCCTTCAGGGGGGTCTGAGGGGATCCCAATGGGCGTCAATTGAATATGGCAAGATATGGACTAAATTACTAAAGGAGTCCAAATTTGATCTAGCTTTCTAGCTCCAGCTTTCTACCTGTTTTTTTATCATTATCACCTAATTTAGGTCAAAGATCAAGTCAAAAATGTATTTCCCCATAAGCTATTTTATTATGGACTTTGGGGGTCCATAGGAAAATATGAAAGGGCTTTTTTTTTAGTTTTGTTTAATTCAGAGGTTATAGCAGCATAATGACAGTGTGACAAAATGCACAGAATTTTTTGTTTTTCTGATCAGAGGTTTCACTCTTTCCATTGCTAGCACAGGCCATGCATCCCTGCTCTAGATAATATCTAATAATAAGAAACGTTTCTCGCTCTAATATCAAAATGTTCCAAAACCTCTCTGCTCTACAGCATGACTCTTCATGGTGTTGCCTGGAGTACAGTTGCTAAAAATAACATGCTAAAGTGGCATTATAAGTTACAATCTTCCTATTGCTGAGGCTGAGCCAAGAAACACTGTTTAATCTGGTATAGTCATGGAAGTACCGATAAAGGACCACTGGACCTATGAAATAAATCACTAGTCAAGTTATAAAATAAATGTCATCTTTATGGTCTTTCATTGCCCTTTCATGCATACATAAGTAAAAAATATCATTTATTTATACTGACCTGATTGGAGGGGTAATAATAATAGTTCAATAAAAGAAAGTCCCAACTGTCTGATCAATTTCAATCAAGTCTTTATTTATTTATTTGTCTAACAGCATCAAAGTAGCAGTGACCCTGCTTTACATAAGAACCACACACACACACACACACACACACACACACACACACACACACACACACACGTGTCATCATACCCTCACACATCTCAATATAGATATCCTGGTACTGTTTTTGAGGAAAATATGTAACAATGCAGTATTGTGTGATGCTGTGTGGGATGAGCGGCACTTTAAGTGAATTTGACTCTGCTGGCATCAAACCTGCAATGATAGACAAACACAATGTCTTGAAACCATGCATTTTCCCTATAGTCTATGCATCTCCATTTGAATTATTCAGTATTCTTAATAAATTTAAAGTGGACTTGTGAGCTTCACATGAAATCCGCAGCTAAGCCAATGGGTGACCTACATAACTCCAACAGTTACTTCCTTGCCACAGCTGTCACACAGCCAGTGACTGCCTAAAACGTGCCAATTATTTCCCTGTATCCTGTTGGTCAATTACTTGCTAATTAATCAACCGACCGGCCAGACAAGCCTCAGCGGTCAGTGACAGTGAGCGATTCAAACACAACAGCAGGACAATGCAAGATGGAGGCGTGAGGTTAGTGGTGAGATTTGGCGCTCCGGGGCTGACAGCTACCTGAGGAGGGGAGGAGACAGCGGGGAAACAATGATGGGAACGTGGGGCTGTAGGCGGGAGCAGGGTGCCATAACGGACTGTTGTTTCCTGTGCTCGCACACAGGCTACATGGGTGGCTGGGTGGGTGGGTGGGGGGGGGGATCAGACAATGAGTAGCCTTCCCGCCCACCACCTCCAATACAGAAATGATTTCTTCTGCTCTGACGGACCCCGGACCACACTGACCTCTACCTTCAGTCATGCACGTGGACACACACAAGTAAAAATAAACAGTATAGATACAGTAGATCATTCTCAGTTTCTTGCAAAATGTGATGCCAAGAAGTTGTACATGGGGAATAAGCATCATTTTTGTTATTTGCCAACTGAATATTAGAGGTAGATCAAAGAAAATATGGCTTTGATTGTTATTTCGTGCACAATCCTCATTGTTCCTTTTGCACTCTAATAAAGATCGCATGAGGAAATGGCACAGGCTGTGATTTTTCAGTCAGAGACAATAATGGATTGCACAGCTGTATTCAAATCCCCATTAGCTGTTTTTCCTCGGGTTCACATGAAACACAGTGCAATCAAACATCAAAAGCCACAATTCTCACAGAGAGAAAAGCAGATTTTTTTTATCAAGCAGAAAAAGGCAATAACGAGACTAAGTGCACACTGCAGAAAACGTCCATCTTAACAAGTTATTTAGCCTTTATTAGCCTTTAAATCTTATTTTTCTTAAACCAAGAGCAAAATTCTGCCAGTGAGGTGAGATAACTCCACTTGTTTCAAATGCAGTTTCACTTCTTTCAGGAATTTTCTAGAAATGAGCGTCAGTATCTTGAAAGTCAGAAAGATAGTGGAGTCAGAATAAGGCAGATCACTGCACTACTGTCAAGAAAATGACACTTGATTCTACAAAATTCTTGAAACAAGCTGATTTGTATTGTAAACAAGTGAAATTATCTCACCCCACTGGCAGATTTGTTCACTTATTTGAAGAAAATAACAAATTAAGGACTCAATAATAGACTAAATGACTTGTTAAGATGGAGAGTAGTGCAGTTGTGCAAGACATGTTGCTTTATTTTAGTCGACTTGTACAATAGACTGTACAGATACTAGTCCAGATATGATCATATTAATGCTTGTACAACATTCATTGGACTAAGGTATTCACAGCTTCTAATCTTACTACTAGGAATCAATGGTGATTCCTAGTAAGAGTCCATTATTAGAAGATGCCCCTCTTTCTTTACAAGCCCCTCTTTGTTCTTGCAAAAATGGCTCTTCGAGGAATAATTGCTCTTTGAACCATTTTCTTGCTCTGTGTGTGTGTTCTTGCATGCTTGTGCTTGAGTGGGTAAGCAAGCATGTGTGCAAGAAGCATGTGCACTCTGCCCATGTGCCCATGTGAGAATATCAGTGTGTGTGTGTGAGTGTTTCCTCCCCACAGACAGAGATGTAGCCCACGGCCACACAATGACTTCAGCTATAGGAAACGGGCTAACTCAGGAAGGCTGGGCCTCTGGACCACGCCGCCTCACAATAGACCATCACATGTGCTCCAGGGTGATTCCTAAGCTGCTGTAGGCCGCGCTACCTCACCGGAGGAAGTGCTTATTGTTCTGAACGAGCCTTTTCTCCTTTTCCCTGGCAGAGGGACAATAGAAGGAGAGGAGGGGAGGGGGATAGATAGAAAGAGAAGGAAAACGTTCTGTTTATTTATTTTTTTGCACAGACAGAGGAACGACCAAGAGAATATGAAGTAATGTTGGTGTTGGTTAATCATTATAAGCATGTTCCATTTGTTCCATTTGTGTTGTTGATGGACTGTGTAACCAAAAAAAAATAAAAAAATAAAAAAATAAAAATTATTTATCTGCCTCTATGCACTGCCTCG
The DNA here is from genome assembly GCF_048128805.1 of Centroberyx gerrardi. Taxonomy (NCBI): domain Eukaryota; kingdom Metazoa; phylum Chordata; class Actinopteri; order Beryciformes; family Berycidae; genus Centroberyx; species Centroberyx gerrardi. Next base: position 27,295 of record NW_027605303.1, on the reverse strand, counting down.
TAGCAGCTATGTCCTGTTGGACCAGAACTAAGCTTTATGGCACTTACTCTCGTTGTTCTCTCTCGACTAGATCCTTGCTTGTGTTGTATTAAAATCTCATATGTACGTCGCTTTGGATAAAAGCATCTGCCAAATGGGAAATTGTAATTGTAATAGTTCCCAGCAGAGTGTATGAGATGTTCTGTTCCCGAGGGAATAGAACAGCGAGGGATAAACAAGATGGAGGGGACAGCAGAGAGAGATAGCAGGTTATTCATTATCCACTTGTCACGCCATTGTTTCATGACTTCCAGGAGGTTCAAAAAATTGTTACGAGATATGAATGAAAGACAGAGGGAAAGAGAGGTGAAGGCAGTGAAATAGAAAGAGAGGAGAAGAAAGGCTTGCTTTGTGCGGTAATTGTGTTATCTCTCTGATTATGCTCAGCGGAGACGGGAAATGGTGCTGTTACACGTAGGAAATGAGCTGATGGGCCGAGATAAGGCAGGAAAATGGCTCCGGAAATCAAAACAAGCCCATGCAGATGCAGCTGGAGGACAGCAGAGAGCGGTTTGAACCAGTAAGACAGAGTTCTCTTGACCAGCAACTGATCACTTCATCTTTCAGGTTAAACATTTTGATGAGTAAATAATGCAGTTCGTTATGATGGACAGGACTGGCTAATAAGGGAACTTAGAACAGGTTATAAATATGCTGAGATGTAAACACAATTTCTATCTGTCTCCACTGAGGTTTACCTTCCCAGGAAGCACAGCACATTAGCCTGATTGCTGTCAGCTTCAGCACAGAGAGTCAATGTGAGCACACATCTCAACAGGATGACCTACATGCCTACATCACCTCAAAGTCTCAACCAGTGGCTAGAGGGAGCTCCATGCCAACTGGCATTGTATGTGAAGATGGAGAAGTCAAGAAAGAATTAGGTTAAGAATTGGGAAATGAGCAGACAGGCCAGAAATCCATAGTCCCGCCAGAGATTACCAGCACCAGCCTAAGACCTGGTCTGGTATTGTGGTCCTAGCTCAACAACTCTGTTTACTTTATAAAACTCACTCTGGCATAAGAAGATACAGTAAATGGCCATACAGGCAGATACAGAAGCAGGCAAAAAAAAAAAAAGCAGCCAGTGCCTGGAAAAGGAGACCAGATGGGGTGAAAGTATGAAAAACAAAACATCTAATCTAGTACAGAAGTCATAGCAGAAGTGGGTAGTCATACACTGTGCACAGCTCCTGGTGTAATTATTATTTTTACATCATTTATTGTGAAGCACTTCATAAACTTTATTGAAGAAATGTACTATATACAGTATATAGCACATTTCTTCAATAAAGTTTATGAATCAGGACAAACAGGACAAACAAAAGATACAGAAAATAAGTTAACATTTTCATAAGGAAAGAAGAGGACACCTAAAAAAAAAAATTATATAAAGATATTTTTTCCATATTTAACAAAAAAGTAATGGGAGATTTTACAGTAATCCGTAATTTTGTGTCTTAATATGATAAAATGTCAGTATTGGATAGGAAAATCCTTTGTGTTATTATCCACTAAACGGCAGTGTCTTCATAGTGAAAGAGAAAGAAATGAGTGGCTGGCTTCACACTGGGTGACTGTGCTCTGATCACCTATTGTAGTCTGAACAGCAATCTATAATGCCATAAACCAGTCATTTCCTTTGGTTGTAATAAGAGGTTGAATTAGTCATCAAAAGGAAGTGAAGGCATAGTGGACATCAAAGGCTCGTTAACATGGGGGATCCATTATTTATCAGGGCTGATCGATGACTTTCTCGCTCTAGGATTTCCTCCACTCAGAGTCAACAGCGTGCTTATACTGTAACCCTGCCTCTGTGACCGGCTCTGGCTGGTTAGATGTAACTGTACAGAGTGTATGACACATGCTGCAAGCCTTTGCCATTGTCATCCTCTTTCCTCTTTGTTTCTTGTTAATTGATAATTGTTTCTTAGAAATTGTACTACTCTACATGCCTCTGCAATTGCCCCTCGGGGACAAATAAAGTGAATTGAATTGAAATAAACACGTGTCTACTGCCATGGGTGGAAGTAACAGAGTACATTTACTCTGGTTACTCTGGTTTTGTGCTACATTATGAATCTTATTCATTAGAGTACAGATTTTGAAGGCTTTCCATAAGCATAGCATCAGAAACGGGTCAATTTATGAGCGCTGAGTGAGGGCAACAAGGCTGGGTAAGGTCAGTGAGTGTCAGCAGATCTAAACCCATGGCTGTTCTGAAAGCACTGTTTCAGTATTATGGAGAAGAAACCAGTGACTGTCTGCAGAGAAGCCACCATGTCCCTAAATTGTTGTTGATTCATGCTTTACCTTTTTTTATGCACTTGTACAAAGTATTTTAATTAAATGAACCTAGTTCAAACCCTATGAGAGCCTATGCATGCATAATATCATATGTAACAACATTCGGTTTATTTAAATAATTGAAGAACTTTGAGTATTAAATAAGCTACTTTTTGCTTTTTCTCAAGTAGAATTTTACTCCAGTAATTTCACTTCTACTGAAGTAAAATTTCAGCAAAGAGTAGGATACATTGGTACTCTTTCCACCCCTGTCCATAGTCACAACCCAGACCTGACATCACACACTGAAAGAACATTAAAACACACTTAAAGAAAGTCTATAACTCTCTCAAAAACGATGAGTCATTTTCAGCACATCAAGTCAGTCTCAAGTCTTGAGGCACAAGTCTCAAGTCTAAATGTAGAACAGCAAGTCAAGTCAGAACAAGTCAAGAGTCCAGTATCAATTTAATATCTTAAAGAAAACTAAATATCTAGGACTTTTCAATGCAATATGGTTTTAACAGGATAAAAACTTGGTAAGAGCATCATGAGTTTGATTTCTAGAATCAGTTTCAACTTCAATAAATTCAATCATTCCATACAAATTCAGAAAACAGAATTTAAATTCAGTCGTCTGCTGGAACAAATCTCATCACTTTCAATCTAAGTCATTTACACAAACACAAGATCTCAAGTCAAGACTTCAGAAACCTTTTCAAGTCATCAAAGTACAAGTCAGAGTCAAGTCCCAAGTCACCAGAACCCAAGTCAAGTCAAGTCTCAAGTCTTCTCTTCATGCATCAAGCAATTAAAACTGTGACTTGAGTCTGACTCGAGTCCAAGTCATGTGACTCGAGTCCCCACCTCTGTTGTGTTATAACAATCAATGCCAATGCAAAGTGTTTTGCCAAGACATTGGCAAAACACTGTTACCATGTGTTAGTCATGGACACTACAGACACAACAGACAATGTGTTAGTCATGGACACTACAGACACAACAGACAATGTGTTAGTCATGGACACTAAAAAATACCACATCCTTCATAAGAGTGAAGCGTTACCTGTGGGCATAACCTTGGATGCTCTGTCTATTATGCTGACACAGGACAAGAAAGATCAGAGAGGCCACACACACACACACACACACACACACACACTGGCCTACCAACACACAAGACAAACATTAAAGACATTTCTGAACAAGACCGCAAAGCACACGTGCCAAATATTGATCCCGGACAAACGCACGCAACGACAAGTGCCAAGGCCTTTACGTGTCTACAAGTGCCAAACGCACACGGCAGGTGACATTTCAAGCGTGGATAATAAAAAGAGTTGATGTGGAAAAGGAGGAGGGGAATATTCCCTGCAGTTCAGAGAACAATGGAGGCGAAGGGAAGTGATAAGAGACAGGACATCCTAGCGCTGCTCCATCTCAGCCACCACCCCCCCACCCCCCCCCCCCAGGACGTCACCTGGCAGCCCTGCCTCTGCCACTCATCTTCACATAAAGCAAAACCTGTGAAGAAGAAACACTAAATATCCATTAGAATAAGAACACACATGGAAATAAGTTCAAGTTAAAAACCTAAAAGATGTGAATTGCTCTCTCAAAGGCTCACAATAGTGGGAATTTAACTAATTTCTGGAATTTGTATCAGAAAAGTTCATTAAGACTTTTAGCCATTTGTTTCCTTTTAAGAGGAGTAACAATTTAACAAAAAAAAAACAAAAAAACTTAATGTTGTGCAGGGAATTAATCTCCTTCATAGAAAAAGGACTATTATCTTCAGTGGGCATTTCAGTCATAAGACTTTAATAAATCCATATAGAAGCGATCTGTGTGTTCAGTGTTCAATTTAAATTTCTCTACAAACTTGAAAATATTTTACATAATCTCAAATATGCTATGCTATTATCCAACGTGTTTTACTGTAACATGAGTTAGAAAAGAAATATCATGATGTTCTCAATCCACTATAGTACCAAAAATAACCAAAAATGTTTTGACGAGTTAATTTCTTTCCGATGTTAACTGAACAAGTTGCTTTATTTCATTTATAGGGAGGAATGACTATTGATCAACAGTCACAAAGATGTCAACAAGTATAATTCTTGTCATTGCAAGCAGGAGGTTAAGGGACAAGTCGCTTCTGTGAGGATGAGACAGAATAAAACCACTTTTGAGAGGAAAACTGTTCAAAACCCCTTAACTGAAGCCAGAGTAACACAGATTTCACATGAGACTGATGAGTCCAAACGACACCAAGAGCACTTTTTTGTAAAATGGTTATTTTGCAATTTGTATATCTTTACATAATTTGCTAGAATTTTCTTTCCATTTCAATTAAATGCCCTTTGGAATCATTTTACAGCAGAACTGAACACCGTTATATAAAGAGTGAGTGAGAGGGGGTTGGATTTTTTTTGGGCAACTATAAACACTCAGCCATTGAAAGAGAAGAGGAAGCATCTGGCCCACTGAGGACACACAGTGGGCCACTAACACACACACACACACACACACACACACACACACGCACGCACGCACGCACGCACGTGCTCACACACACACTGTTGTTTTCATCATGGCTTTCATTCTTTATGTAGGTGACGCTGTCTTGACTGTAATTAAGTTTGCATGTTCAAGTGTTATTGAATACACAGGAACACACGTTTTGCATGACCCACTCACCCACTACTTGACATCACATCCTATTCTTCTTATTGTGTGTGTGTGTGTGTGTGTGTGTGTGTGTGTGTGTGTGTGTGTCCAATACCCAAATCACACACACACACATTAATGGAATTTCCAGAAGGAGAGCTGATTGTGTTTTGTAGAAGGAATGTTGTTTGTCAGCATGTTGACAACCTTGCTGGACCAACACCTGCAGCTTCTGCCTCTAATCTGCAAATGTTACTTATAATCGTCTGCATCGCATCGCATTGTCACTAACAATAATAATTTCAGGCAAAATCACGGTTTGATCGCGGTAAAGAAAAATGAGTTTTCTGCATATATTATATCCAAATCGAGACAAATAGTCATCGTTCAGTTCATTCCGCTCTGGTTTTGGTTCAAGTCTTTATCTCGGTAACCCAGCTCTTCCTCCACCCTGTTTGTGTTTATCTGCATCCAAATGGATCAGTCAGCGGGCGAAACCCTCATCCGGGATCCTTCAATCCTGAGTCTATATAAGGAGATGAGTTGTGGGACAAAATCTCATGACTAGAAGGTTTGGCTTGTCCTGAGACTGTGTTTCCTACATGGCAGCAGGGCAATTAGGTGTGGTCCGCACTGTTATCAGCATGCATCACTTTCTCTGCAGTAAACACTAAAAGTGGTCAGTTCGTACACACACACACACACACACACACAATGACCTCTGTACCAGTTTCTATTTTCAGACTAGTAAACAGCAGACCTTCCAGCAAGAATGTGATAATGGGTAATTCAGTTTGGGTGTATTCTGACCCTAATTTCAAATTTTGAACAGAGAGGCAAAACAACATGATCCCCAGTGACGGACCACTGCTCTGCCGGGCCGGGGCTTCTGGGTGTCTCAGCTTCTCTCATCACACTGCTGAGTTTGCATCTCCTCTCCGCACCGTGTCGGATGTGTAAAATCACGTTAGGTTGACTCAGGTTGGAGCATGTCTCGCCAGTGAGTCCACTTAAAGCACTATAACAACAAGAGGGTTGAGGGAACGTTTCATCGACCGTCGGAATACAATGGCGTGTATCAACATCGTCCCCCTGTCCTCTGCCTGGAGTGCATCCTGTGTGGCTGTGTGTGTGTGTGCCACAAAATATATGCTGTGAAGCTAAAAAATAGGTCATAATAACAGTCGTAGCCACAGTGAAATATGTGTCAAGCACGGGTAACAAAGTTCATAAATTAACGTCACAATTTCAAACTAGCAAAGCCTTGTCCTTATTCAGCTGCTCCCTCACATGAAGGTAAACTCAGTTGTCACGGCAACACACACACTTAAGACAGAATAAACAACACAGGTATTGTGAACCTAGAATTGTTACCCCATTACTGTGTATCCACTTTTTGGTCATATCTCACCTAACTTTTTATTCATCGTTTATGAACAATTATGTTTCCAGTAGTGTGCAATTCTAACAAGAGTAACAATAAAAAAAAATGTCTCCACGTATTTAAAATGTTGTTGATCTTTCCTATGTTTTTGTAAACAGTGGCATCTGTATGTCCCACATCTTTTAATATGGGCTCAAATGAAGAGTTTGTAATCCTAATAAACCTCATGCAGATGTCTTTGTCTCTGTGTCAAGTCGTTAAAGCCTGCTTTTTTTTTTTCCTGGTCCAACTGCTTGTGAATTACAGGAAGACACCACACATCTGGTGTGTTCCTCTCTCTGTTAACACACTGAACTCGACTGGTAAATACTCTCACAGACCCAGAGCGCGCGCTCACACACACGCACGTGCAAAGACCCTCATTGGCTGAGACGAAGATGAATTCACCGCTGATTGGCCCAAAGTTGCTCCGCTTTGTTTTGATGTGTGTGCCCAGTAGCGTCGGTCTGGTGGTCCCATAAATGACAAGCCACGCCGCCGACAGACTCAGTGAATAGGGGCGACACTGAAGACACCGAAGACCTGCACACAGCATCTGGTCACCATCACTAGGCCGCCTGTGCCAACATTTCAAGACAGCTGACTAAAGGGAAGAAAATACCAAGAAAAGACACTCTGTAATTTTCAATCTCTTATTCTAAGGAAGGAGTATCAGAAGAATTAAAAAGTAACCATGCTGTCTGCGTGTTTGGAGTTCCTCGGCTTGGCGCTGTGCGTCACGGGGTCGCTGCTGGTGATGGTCGCCTGCGGGCTGCCGATGTGGAAGGTGACCGCTTTCATCGACTCCAACATAGTGGTGGCACAGACCATCTGGGACGGGCTGTGGATGTCCTGCGTGGTGCAGAGCACCGGGCAGATGCAGTGTAAAGTCCACGACTCGGTCCTGGCCCTCGCCCAGGACCTGCAGACGGCCCGCGCCCTGACGGTGATCTCCGCCGTGCTGGGGGTCGCAGCCCTGTCCGTGACCATCGCCGGGGCGCAGTGCACCAACTGCATCAAGGACGAATCTATCAAGGCTAAAGTGGTCAACGCTGGAGGGGTCATCTACATCATCAGCGGGCTTTTCGTGCTGGTTCCCCTCTGCTGGTTGGCCAACAACATCATAGTGGACTTCCACAACCCGCAGGTTCCTCCGTCCAAGAAGCGGGAGATAGGGGCGGCTATCTACATCGGCTGGGCGGCCACGGCGCTGCTGCTCCTCGGCGGGACCCTGCTGTGCTGCTCCTGTCCAGAGGGGGTCAGGAGCGCCTATCCCATCAAATACGCTCCCACCAAGACGATCACAGTCAACGGGGACTTTGACAAGAAACATTATGTATAGAGTATATGGTTTGTTCTGGGACATTTGTTTTTGCGCAGAGGCATCACCAACATTTCAGCCAAACTACTAATAATGTGTGCCAAAAGCCACCATGTCGTACCTTTTCATTTCTCGGTAACACTTTACTTGAAGTGGTGCTCATAAGGCATTATAAGGCATCATAAACGCATTGTAAGCACATCGTAAAGTCTAGGATAATTATTATAATCAGAGAATGATATGATAAACACTGCAAAAATAAGGGGTTGAATACTTCATGCGGCAATTTTATGGAAAATGACATTGAATTGAATGTAATTTTCTGATGTTTGCCTATGCAGTTTATCTATGCTTCTAATGGGTTTATAATCTGCTTGTAATGCATCACTGTGCATTTCAAGTAAAGTGCCGCAGCAAAGAGGTTTGGTAATGAGCAAATTCAACGCTGCATTGAATGCAAACACTTCAAAATGTCAGATACTGATATCTGTTGCCTATGAGTGTATCATTTCATTTCTTTTATGGTAATTGTGTCTCAGTTTTACATGAATGATGCTGTGGCTATGTTTAAGCCATTGTCTACTCGGGTCAAGTGGCGCGCCACGGTCTGCGCCCCATCTGAATAGCTGTAGAGTTTCATTGTAAATAGTCACTTTTTTCTGCAGGGACTCATTTTGTGTAGTGCTTATGAGATTGGTTCCCACATTGGAGAGGCCCTATGATGCAGCGGAGCCTACTCAGACCAATGTGCACTCATGCTGTGATCAAAGGAGGAAATTTGCATTTGAATCCATGTATTGTATTTTGTACCAACTGTCTTCCTTTCTAGTCTTTTTGTAGGACATGCTTTTCCAATAAAGGGAAAACAACTATTTAATTGTCTGTCTGTCACATTTGTAGCCACTTGCTCATTATTACATGACTGATGACTAAAGCAAAAACAAAGCCTTTTTATTCAGAGAAGACACTCAAACACACACACACACACACACACACACACACACACACACACACATACGCATGTGCAGACATGCATCAAAACTCAACTCAAACAAAATGACAAGATAGAGACCATATATGCCCCAGCTGCCTACTTCAACCTTTGATTAGTCACTGTAAATATTGGCGATTTTAGGCATCAAAATGTCTTACAATTAGTTGTAATACTCAAATCAGCGTCCCTTTTGTTAATGTATACTGAGGGTCAAGGGTCATAGTAGAAGCAGTAGTTCGATCTGACCACTTTCCAGTCAGCAGTGGCTGATTGCAGGATGCACAGTATAATGAGCTTGCACGTGCACGTGTTTATATGTGGGATAAAGCCAGGGCAGGGTAAACAAACGGAACCAGAGTATGACGTCAAAATAATCAAGCCTCTAGGTTAAGGAGCCAGTTCACACACTCCGATACGGGGGAAACGGCCAGTGTGGACCCGTGTTAAACCGCCATGAGGACAGCGCAGGAGCACGCAAGGCCAGTCTAACAATACACACGGCCCGCACTATCAGCATGATCAGCACAATCAGTAGGGTGCAACTGTAGCGTCAGGAAGCCTGGCCTAGATCTGGGCCAGCGGAGCACCCAGCACATGCATGTGAATAAACAAGAATAAGAATGTGCGCACACTGAAATGCATTGGCAACAACACGTGCAGGAAAACAGAAGAATGCAGCTATACGCACACATACAGCAGGTAAACACACTGACCTCTGCTCTAGTGGGCAAGACCATTTCTGCACTAAGGACAGGTAAGGACGTTTTTCTTTTATCCAAGGAAAGCTGATTGAGCATGCTCTTTTTAAGCAAAACCCTGCTTCACATACAGTTACACACACCCACTGCTCTACTGGAGCCATTTGGGGTTCAGTGCCTTGCTCAATGGCACCTTGACGGCATTTGTTGAGGGAGGGGACAGCACTGTTCAGTCACTTTTCTTTTCTTTATTCCAAGCCGGTGAGGATTTGAACAGGCAACCTTCCCATCACAAGCCTAAAATTAGCTTGACATGTCAAATAGTTTAAGATCACCCTGAAGATCCATTTATGTTCAGATATCCACCAGATAGGTTCATTTATTTCTGGGTGTTTCAAACTGGAGTAATATCCATCAGAAGCACTTGTGAGGAACCGTACTGTTCAGTAAAGCTGACATTTGATTTCTGAATGTTACCCACACAGAGGTGCAATCGCATTTTTTATTATAATTTGCACACCATAAATTATGATAAAATATGTACAACAGTTATTGAGGCACAATAGAGGGCTGTGAATACAGCACCAAAATAAAGAAGATGCATTTCATTACACAGCCTCTTACAGTCTTTGACAAATCTACTGGATTAATCCCAAAGTGAGTGCACAAAACAAGATTACTGAAACCATAGTCAACAATAAGCAGATTTATAATGAAGTGTACGACATTCTGTATGGTCTCTGTGTACGTCCTGAACAGTGTGTGTAATAAGGATAACAATGCAGTATCTGTCTAGTGATTGATGGATATTGCTGTTGAATCTGTCCCAAGCATAACTGGATCAAGAAAAACAAAGGTACGCCACTGCCCTCCAGTGGCATGCCTCCTCTTACATCAATATTTCAATATTGCTTGGGAAGCACTGAGCTGATTAAAGAAAATCAAAAGGCGGTTGAAACATTGTTTTCTCATGCACATGTAAGAGAAAATGCAACTTATTTTAAAGAGTAAGAAAACAGATTTCAGATAAAAATCTTCCTTGATTAACAACATCTAGGCTGAGTATCTGTTCTTGATCTTGATCTGGCAGAGTGCGACGATATCTGAGGTGCCAAGATCTTCTAAGGCAGTGGAGGCAAAATTAAAGAGTACTTAAACCATGATGTAAGATCTCTGAAATATCTCTGGAGATGATGTGGCTTGCATTGTTTTCGAAATCTTGGCTGGGTTCCCGTGGAACGAGAGGAAACGGAGGTAATGGGCACACACAATGGGCTGAGGCTCCTGTGAACGGCGCAGTCCTGAATGTTCCTGTTGATGAGGGAATAAAAGCTGGACCTTAACACCGATCCAGCGCTAGATCACACTAACCTCATTATCTTTATGGATGAGGTTACAACTTCGGGTTAGGTTATCCGATACTAGATCTGTGATTAGGTCCGTATTGTAATGGCGTGTCTATGGTTGGTATTCCTTCAATAGCTGGCCGGCAATGACCAGTCTCTGGATTTCGCTGGTGCCCTCGTAGATCTCCGTGATGCGAGCGTCGCGGTAGTGCCTCTCCGCCGGCATGTCCGTCACGTAACCCATTCCTCCCAGAACTTGGATCGACTTGCGGTTCCAAAGTGAACACGGGCAAAATAAAAAGAAAGATGTTGGAATGGTTCATTGAGTATCTCTATTTCGTGATATATGATATATATATATAGTTGGTTTCTTACCTGATGTGAGCAGTATGTGGCGGCCTCAGATGCTGCTAGTTTAGCCATGGCTGCTTCCTGCAGGAGAGGAAGGAAGAGCGGAGGGTAAGGAAGCCTGTTATACTATATACAAGACACTTGAAACGTGTTTGATCACTGGAGACTGTGTACCTTAGTGAAGGGTTTCTTGGAATCTCGTAGAAGTGCAGCCTTCCAGGTAAGCAGACGAGCGCTCTCGATTGCCAGAGCCATGTCGGCCAGTTTGAACTAGACAGCACGTGTGAAAATGTGAAAACCACTCGCTGTTACTTGACTGGGATTTTTAGAAGGTAGGTTTTAGTAGTTGTTCTCACACGTACCTGTATGGCCTGCATCTTGCCAATGGGGGCTCCGAATGCGGTGCGTTTGTGTGCGTAGTCTGCAGCGCAGTCCAGAGCGGCCTGAGCGATACCGAGCGCCTGGCCTGCAATGCCTATACGGCCACTGTCCAGGGTTTGCTGTGTGAGCCGGACAAAGATGCTGCCTTAGAGACTTTTTACAGGCGTATTTTGCAAGGATGCCTCAAGTAAAAACTTCAAACTGTGTAATATAGTGAATAAAACACTCTAAAATACCATGGCAATTTTGAATCCGGCACCGCGAGGGCCCAGCATGTTGCCAAGTGGTATCCTGCAGTCCTCCAGGATGATGTTGGCAGTGGACGAGGCTCTGATGCCCAGCTTATCTTCCTTCTTCCCCAGTGAAAGACCCGGGTGCGGCATGGGGACAAGGAATGCACTGATGCCCTACAGACATGGAAAACAAAGGCGGGGCAGGAAAAGAGTGAAAGATAAAGGACAAAGATGAGGGAGAATCACCGTTATTACAATAGTACCGCTAAATAAAACAATCCGCTCTTTTATCTCGTAGATCTGTGCATAATATAATTGAAATGTGCTGCGTCATGCCTTGTGTTTGAGTGTCTTGTCGGTGGTGGCAAACACAACGGTGGCAGAGGCGTCCCAGCTGTTGGTGATCCAAGCTTTGGTTCCATTCAGCACCCACTCATCTCCCTCCTGACGTGCCACGGTGGAGGCTGCACCCGCATCACTGCCATTACCTGGGATTAAAATGGCGGTTCATTTTAGTTCAGAATGGGATTTGGAAACTCGAAGCCAGTTTCAATTTGTTGGGGCGTTGTCATGGGCCTGCATATGGGGTTCTGGGCATTGTAACCTGCAGAGCCTCTTGGTGTAGGTTATGTACAACCATGTGTTGGTCCCACAGGCAGCACGCAGACATGAGTTGGTGCCAGGAGCCAAGATTTCAGACTGGAAATGAGATCATTTACCATTCAGCTACCTGAGTCTTTGCAGAATCATTGGGGGGGGGGGGACAAACAAATCCACTTGCCTCTAATGTCACTGTTTTTATTAGATTAAATCTTTTTGGGCATTTTGCCTTTACTGGATGACTGATGGTGAAAAGAGACAGGAAAGGTCAGGGGGAGACAGAAAGACTAAAAACTAAAAGCTTCAGTAAAACTAATAAGGACAGCACTTGCAATAGATTGTGCAGTGGAAACATTAGAGCCATAGCTTAACCATTGATTACTGTCAATCAGTCAAAATGCCACAAGACAGCTGGGCCAATAGCTTACCTTAATAAATAGAAGACACATACACATGCATATCAACAAGAAAAAAATGAATAAAAGGACATTTGGGAATGGAACCGAGTGCTGTTTTGTAATCCATCCTTTTCAGTGGCTTTTCTACCGGGAATACATTAGGATATTGTATTCCAAGATTTTAAAATGATCAATAAGTTAATTGACAAGTATTGGGATTGGCATCAAAATGAACAAAACATTATTGCTGTCCATCCCTAGCTTTATTTACTATCTTACCAGCAATCATGCCTTTATAATAATGTCTCTTCCTACTTCATATCCTTGAATGGCAGGTGAAGTAACAATAAGTTGCATGTGTGTGCATGAGTGAGAGACCGTGTGTGTGTGTGTGTGTGTGTGTGTTTACCTGGCTCACTGAGTGCAAAACAGCCCACTTTCTCTCCCGTGGTAAAGGGAGTGATCCACTGTTTTTTTTGTTCTTCCGTACCAAACTTCAATATTGGTCCGATGTACAGAGACTAAAGAACAGAATCATATAGACAAATACAGGCAAACACACACAATCAATGTCAGAATATCGTATTCATGCGAAGTCATCTATGGTGAGAAAGAGTCTAGCAAAGTACGCACATTGTTAACCGAGACCACCACTCCAGTGCTGGCGCAGCCTCTGCTTATTTCCTCCACAGCCAGACTGTACGCCAGATAGTCCATCCCAGCTCCCCCGAGCTCCTCTGGTACTTCCATGGCCATCACACCCATGGCACCCAGCTCCTGAACCTGGAAAACACAAGAGCACATTAGAAACATGTGGCTATCACAGAAATTGATATTAGTTTGGTCACTGCACAAGCCAAATTTAGCCTTTATTTCAGGAGCCTTGTGAACCTCCAATTGTATTTGATATGATGATTCCCTGGTAGAAGTGGATGATGCAGTATGGTATCTGAGCTTTCAAGTCTATTTGAAGAAATAACTGCCACATCATATCATCATAACATTTTGGCCCATTTTTCTAAATTAATTTTCCTCATAACCCGTTTCCTTGGTTAATATTTTTGTATTTAACACACTAGTTGGATGGGATCAAATTTGGGTCTTTATGCAAAACTAGTCGCAAGCCAGTATTTGAGTGTCACACTGTGCTGCTGTGTGTGTGTGTGTGTGTGTGTGTGTGTACCTGTTTGGCAGGGTAAGAATGCTCCTTGTCTAGTTTACCAGCAATAGGAGTTAGTTCTCTGTCTGCATAATCTCTGCAGGTCTGTCTCAGCATCTGATGCATCTCTGGTAACTCTGCTAGCTGGGTCAGACTTCGACAGCCGCTAAGACACAAGCCGAGGGCTGATGGAGAGACAACGAAGAGAAAGTTTTGAATACCCCACAGTGGAACTGGGTACAAGCTTTCCAAAGTTAATTTTATAACCCAAAAATAAACTTAAATTGTCTATTAGCCAAGTATGCACAGGTACAGAGACACAAAAAAACCCACATCATCGGCATACAAATCTTTCTTCAAATTGCACACACTCGTCTGAATGCCTCTTATTCTTATATTGGATCTTATATCAGACTTCCGCTTCAACTCTGGATCGTGCCACCTACAGAAGTTTTCTGATGACTCCTCCATTGTCGGCCGCATCACGGAGGACAATGAGGAGGAATACAGAGAGCTGGTGGAGAGCTTTGTAGGTTGGTGCGACAACAACCACCTCCAGCTCAACATCACGAAGACCAAGGAGCTGGTGGTGGACTTCAGAAGGAGCAGGAAGCCCCCAAACCCTGTCACCATCCAGGGGGAGGAGGTGGAGATGGTGAATTCCTATCGGTTCCTAGGAGTGCAGCTCAACTACAAACTGGACTGGTCGGACAACACTGAGGCTCTACAGGAAAAGGACAGAGCAGGCTGTACTTCCTGAGGAGACTCAGGTCCTTCAACATGCAACAGGCTGCTGCAGATGTTCTACCAGTCTGTAGCAGCCAGTGCGCTCGTCTTTGCTGTGGTGTGCTGGGGAGGCGGCATCAGGCAGGGGAAACAAAGAGACTGAACAAGCTGGTGAGGAAGGCCAGCTCTGTTGTTGGACACGAACTGGACAGTCTGGAGGCAGTGGCGGAGAAGAGGATGAGGGGAAAGATCAATGCCATCCTGGAGAACCCCTCTCACCCTCTCTAGGACGAGCTGAGGCTGATGAGGAGCAGCTTCAGCCACAGGCTCCTCCTCCCACGCTGTAAGACGGAGCGCTTCAGGCGTTCCTTTGTGCCGGCGGCCATCGGACTGTTTAATATCATCCGCAACCCCTGCACCAGTCAGCTGTGACCATCTCCCACCAGCCCCAGCCACATAGCAGCAATATGTGGCCCAAAATGTATTGTATTATCACATAATGCAGAAAGATGCATAAGCAGTTTCCCCCTTGAAGACACAGGAGGAGACATAACGGACATGGACAGTAAGAGCCTGAGTCAGGGCCCAACAACGAACTAGAGGACCTCATGTTGACCCCACCTAACCTACAGAGGCTAGGGAAGTATTGGTTTGTGAGTATTGAGTCTGCCTAGAATGGCACTACAGCTTAAGGGACCAACTGTAAATTAACAGAAATCAGCAGATGGTATTCATAACCACATTAATACTTTACTTGCCAATCAGTAAAAAAAAAAAAAAACATACACTCTTGCACATGTGTATAACATGCATGCAGGTGCACAAACATACAGCCGTACACACACCTACACACATCGACATCCACATTCACTCCCATGTATGCACGCACACACACACACACAGTTTTCCATAGAGGGAAAAAATATCTGTCAAGTGTTCAGAAAGAGGACAATGATGAAACGATAAAACAAATCCCTTTACCAGCTAGAGAGATTACAGAAATCCTCTTCACTTGTTAATCATTCACTATCCATATCTATCAACAGCCAAATCTTCAATGAATGACTAAAATTATTTTTAGTCATTAGACAAGCGCTTGTGGGCAAAAGATCTGCAAAGATCAAGTTGCAAGCAGTGATGTAGTGGTAAATCAATTACATTTTTAGAAAAGCATTAATCCATGCTTTCTCCCCCACTTAAAGGGCCTTTTCTCTTTATAACTTATCAGTTTGATACCAGCTATTAAGATGCCTACAATTAAGTTACGTTATGAAGATTTATGCTAGCCTGAAAGGTCGGTAAAATCTAATTTTATGTAAACTATGTTTGGGTTTACCCTCAATTTCATCCATAGTAAGTTATCAGCTGCCTAGATATGGGGCCAGATGCTCCTGTTGAAAATATCGGAATTACGAAATTAAGGCAAATGGAAGTGCTGTTATAAATGTTATTGTTTAACATGCTACGTAAATAGATGTGTTGTATATGTTTACTTTAATTACTATATGTATACTTTTTACTTTTAGTTGCATTACATGCCCGATTCTCATTTTATCCTCTTCATTCCGCTGCTGCAACACAAATAACTCGGTACAGCTTTATTTCCAAAATAAGAAACAGCAAAACCTTTTGCTGTTACATTGTCCATTTTGTTAACATTAACACTGGAAAATAGTGACATACGCTGGTTGCCAGCTTTATTTAGGTGAAAGGTTACCCCTCCATCTTCACCTTTGTCCCACTGCGAGTACACGTCTGAGTGGAGACCCTAAATGGAACAGCAATAGTTGTAGAATACTTATAGGAGTATTTTTTTATTCTGCTTCGTGTCATACGATTAAAACGGGTTATTAAAGCCAGTAATATACAGATCACCAGCAAGCTAGTTAACGTCCACGCTCTTCCATCAAAATACACCGCGGAGGGCAGTACAGTGTGAACCAGTCTCAAAGTTGTGGTTTTATTGAGTGCCACTTGGTGAATGATATTATGCCGCGTTTACCAGGGGATATTATCAATGTTAACAAGTCCCAAATCATTTTCTACGAGGTATGTAATTTGCTGATAGGCAAGGCCACGACACATTGACACAGTTTTGAATGAAGTTTGGCGTACCGTTCTCGCCATACTATCTGGGCTAACCAAACTGATAGTCCTTATTTAACCCCCGGTTAGCATTGACGTTATTATATTTTTTGTGCCACTAACTTGCATGCTAGTCAAAGCTGACGTGCGTTTTGATTTCTATTGCCAATTAAGCGATGGTAATGTAGGAGATCCTAGTCTCGCCAATGTGTTTCAACTGTTACCTAGAAAGCTAAGCTAAGCTAACTAAGCTGGTGTATGTAGCCTATCTACACACAGCTAATATAATGCTAACACCGGGTCACCAGGGCGAGTAACGTGTCGTATAAAGTTATAAATGTTAAAGGTATAAAGTTTACCCCCTTTAGTTTGTTTTTTAAACTGTACTAACCTTTCCTTGCTTTGAAAATTGCAGCCATCGCTGGTTCTTCACTGCTTGCTTTTGCAACCAGCTGAATATGTGAAGAGGTATGCCGTGCTGCCTTCAAGTGCTGTCGGAATTATTGATTTTTGGAGTGGAGCGCAAATGAACGATTCAACAAAGTAGTGAATACCCAACACGTCTAAGAAAATGGGAATTTTCTATGATACCTGAGTTGTCGAGATGTGACGTTAAGGCGTGAATAGCATTTTTACCAATTAATGGTAAAAATAATATGTAATTATTATATGTTATCTTTGGCATTCTAAGAAAAAAATCTTTTTCATTTTTTTAAATAAACGAAACAACATGTCAATTACAAGCATATTGTGCATTTTCTCCTGTTCGTTCTGATGCCGCAGCAGAAAGTAGCTCTGAAAATCTATTTCCGAACGCGGAAACAGGATCTTTCGAGGAACACGTGAAGGCAGCATACGGCCGCATTTAACACAACGTGACCTAAACTCGACAGTGACTGTTATGTTTTTCAGAGTAGGCTAGCTATGCATTCTTTTCTTCGGGATTCACTACAAGCGGTGAGGGGTGAGAGTAATACAAATAAATTATACA
Source organism: Centroberyx gerrardi (assembly GCF_048128805.1). Lineage (NCBI taxonomy): Eukaryota > Metazoa > Chordata > Actinopteri > Beryciformes > Berycidae > Centroberyx > Centroberyx gerrardi. The sequence goes on along the minus strand of NW_027605303.1, from coordinate 9,594 downwards.
AAAATGATAGAGTGTGATGAAATTGCATGTGAATCGAAAACAACCGCTCATAACAACCAACACGATTACACAATCCTACTCCCTGGTTATGGAGTTGCCTGCCTCCGACCTAGGCAATATCATTTTATATGAAAGCGGTTAACCAAACATTAACTTATGCCTACTAAAGTCCCTAACGATGAATCGCTGTAATATTCCCATAGGATATAAAAATACAATAAAGTAGGCCTACACAATAAACTCACAATTGTGCACCACAGACCAATCCTAAAAATCCATATAAGAATGTTATTCAATTATCATAGTGATTTTTCAATAGGGTGAATAAAGTCAAGTCAAGCCAGTGAGGTTCACGTTTTTCAAAACATGTTTATTTCTTAGCACCATAAAAAGTCAGTTAAGTTTGTCCGGTACATTGCTGTCTTTCTTTCTTTCCTTTGGGATGGAGGGATGATGGTGGAGGTTGGGAAAGGGTTGGAGAGAAGGGGGGTTGGAGAAATAAAAAGCTGAGAGGGCTGGCTACAACTGCACCAGACGACCAGCAGATGTCATTCACTTGCTAGCAGCGGTGAAGGTGAAGCATCCTCTCTGGTGGAACTGCATGTCCCTGACACGACGCATGGACTGGATCTGGGGCTGGAAGGCGCAGAACTCGTTGTAGTGTCTGTAGTCACCGCACTCGAACAGGTACTGGTAGCCTCTGTATCCAGGGTACTGGTAACCCACCCACCTGAGAGACACAGGGGAGAGGACAAGGGTTATGCTGAGGAAAAACATTACATTTTATAGTGACCTTATTGTACTTTTTATCACCTATGGTATCACTGTAGGGATTTGACTTATTTCTCTCAATGGAATTTCTGTATAGCCTAGTATGAGTAGATGTGTATCTCATTGTGAGAATAAGAAAATTCTAAAGCTAAAAATACAGATTTGTCAACAAACAAAACACCACAGAGTCAGCTTTAAGCCTTGTGATGACATATCATCCTACTTTCTATGAAGCACTACATTGTAGTGGAGCACTAGGCCTGTGGCCTCCTCTAAAGCTTGTCTACAACAATATTTATGGTGCAGAACCTTCATTTTTGTCAGTTGCACATGGGAAATGAGGGTAGATTTGCTCCCAGGCTTTTTCTGTTTGTCAAACTGCCTATCAGCCCTTTCAATTTGCCATATAACTTAACAACATAGGCCGAACTCTTGCTCCTCTGTATTCATGTGCATGTGTGTGTACTCACACTCCTCCTGGCACCCTCACGCTGCCCACTCTGTCGGTGAAGCCATGCGCCCAGAGGGTGGGCACGTCATCCTCCTGGATCTCCATCTTGTTGCCCTTGAAGTCGGAGAGCTCAAACAGGCAGATCTTGTGCTCCAAGCTGTCCTGCAGGGAGGAGAGGGGGCATGGGGAAAGGGGAGAAAGCAAGAAGGGTAAGGGTTAGTTTCCAAGCTGGGATGTGAATAATTTGTCATATTCCTGTTTTTTTTTTCCCATTTTCGGTCGTACCATGCGGATGGGCCTGAGGGACATGAGGCAGTCGCTGCGGTAGGAGTTGCTCCAGGTATCCCAGCGAGGATACTCTCCCTTCTCCAGGATGAACATCTCCCCACGGAAGTTAGTCTGCTCAAAGGCAACAAAGCTGGAGAGGTGGGGCCGCCAGGCACAGGGGGGGCACAGGGGGGGGAGAGAGGATGGGAGAGAAGGATTAGAGGAGAGATAATGTGATTACAACAAAGGTATTTGATTTGAGAGTTTGTCTGACAGTAGTTGGGTTCAATCAGGATTGTGTGTGTGTCCACTTACGGGCCGCACTCCACAATGATACTACGCACTCTATCCATGCCACGGTCACACACGTTCATACACTCATTCTGGATCTCCATCATCCTGCCCTGGAAGTTCTCCTGGTCGAACAGCATGATCTGCACAGAAGTGACATCAGAAGGGATGAGTTAAACCAACAGGGTAATCTTCAAGGGCAGAGCAACAAGCTATCATCTATATGTCTTAATGTATCCTTCAGTAGTTATGGAGTAATCCGTCATCTGTCTTCTATGTGTTATCCTAAGTTATAATATGAATCTATGGAACCAGATGAAAAAGGTTTCTTGGCTTCAGCTGCAGTGCCAACTACATGAAGTGAAATTGTCTAAAAACACAATTACTGCAATATGACCCTATGAGTTCTGTCCATTACTAGGAGCTGAGCAACAGGGTTGAGTCAGTTCACGTTAAATTCACTCAATTCAAAATGTAAATTGAAACTGCAAATTCACATAATAATGCTAGACTTCATTCTTTGTTATGCCCTATAGTAAAATACTTCCAGTTCTCAAATTTGGAAGAAAATCCACTTCTTGAATTGATTTAAATGAAACTGAACTGATCCCAGCAACTTGCATGAAACTCTGCGTGTAAATAAAACAAAATATAGAGATACTGCAGAAAGGAGTGTTGGTCATGAGGAGGATCTAATTTGGGTGTGACTCACTCTGAAGGATCCCATGCCAGGCTCTCCGGTCTTGCTGGTGGCCTTGCTGGTGGCAGCGGGGGCAGGGGCTCCCTTGTCCTTGGCATCAGTGCCCTGGCTGGAGGCGGACTTGGCAGTCTGAGACATGGTGAGGGGCTTCAGGAGAGTCTAGGTGAGGGACAGAGGAAGGGGGTGCAAGTTGAAGTGACAGGATTACGTCGTGGCAGCAACACTCTCACTTCGGGGTGATAGGTAGGTCTGTTTTTGCATGTATACAGGATCTATATCTAAAAGGTGTTGGGGATTTGGACTAAAGCAGACATCCCACAAGTCTACTGTTTATATGGGATGCTCATTTTGGGCCTTTTCCCCCGGGCGGAGGGTGGTTTTGCCTGGGCGTGGCGGGCAGGGAGTGGGCCCTGGCTCTGGATGGATGTGTGCTGGTCCCTGCGCTACTAATGGATGGTCTGGTGTGTGTGTCAGTGTCTGTGTGTCCTTACCTGAGTTAGTACAGCTTGCAGTGGCGTGTGAGGGAGGCTGGCTCGTGCTGGTCCCTCCAACGCTGCGTCCAAGCTTTTATACTCTGGCAAAGGCCAAACGTAGAGGCTCACAGCACAATAGAAAGCCTCTCGTCATCACAGTCGGCCCGCGCCAAAGCCACCGGGTCATCGCATAGCCTAGAAACACCACTGGCCCCTCTGGCCTGCCTGTAAGCAGTTTACAATCAATGGAAAGCCCTGACAAAGGCATTTTCCCCCATGTGTTGGTGCGGTAGGGCTGTAAGCTATAGTTGCATATAGAGAGGAGGAATGCAAAGGTCCAGAGGGCATAAAGAGTAAATCCCTTCTCTCTCTCTGTTACCTACACACACAATGTATTCCTCTAGCTTCTCACCTCTAATGAGAAAACAAAGACTCACTTTTTATGATCGCTCTTTGCACTGAACTTGAAAGCTATAGAAATCACAGTAAGAAGAGCCAAATCCAGAATACAGGCAATAAATATACTTGTTCAATATATTTAGTGTATCAAGCACAATATGAGGTACACATCAGGGTCTACAATAAATACATATGGTCACATTTAATAGTGTTTTAGATACCCTTGATTAACCAAAAGGTCTGATACACCTATACCTTATAGATGCAACAGGTACAAAATTGCTTGCATTGTATCTCCTGATTCCTGATTCATGTTGAGACCAGAAAGAGTAGCTGTAGGTACCAAGCTTTTTTTTTTTATTACAGTGTCCATATCTGAAGTTTGTATCCATAGCAAATGATCAACATAAATAATCACTCAATCATAATTCCTAGAATTTGGATTTGCCCAGATAAACTACAACTGGATTATGTGTGGATTACATCACCTCGGTGGCGATTATTTCCACCCCCAGAAGCAGGATTAATCTGTATTTGATAAACCATTTATACCTATGTGTATATTATGCCTGAACTAATCCTGCTGTGTAATCTGTGCCGTTCATGTTTCATATTGTATTATCACCATGTGGAATGCAAACTGCAAAGGATTGCAGGTGTAAGATATGTTATTTCTGATATGATACAGTGTCACAATAAGTAAAAATCAATCAGTGTATCAGTTCTTAAATTGCAGTAAGGGAATTGTTTGGGTCTCATGAAAATAGATTGGGATCATTCTTTTAAAAGAAATGACCCGCAGCACAGTGATGCACCCAGGACAGAGATGTCTGTTGTCATATATCAATATTTGAAGTGACAATTTATATCTAAAAGTGGTTGAAATAGGAATGGAGTGCTTAAAACTTCCTTTTGGATCAGAGGAAATGAAGCTGCGGTTCAGAAAGTTGGACTGGCCAGTGTCTCTGCTGTTTTGTTTACAAGTGGTGGATTATGTAAGCAGTCACTCAACTGTTCAAACACACACACACACACACACACACAAACACAAACAGAGTTATGGCCAACAGCAGAAGATATTATTATTTTATACACCATTATCCCATAATTAATAATGAGTATGTGATATGATAATAATGCTAATGCTAATAATAATAATAATAATAATAATAATAATAAGAAGAAGAAGAAGAAGAAGAAGAACAGCAACAACAATAATAATAATAATAAATGATTATTATTAATATTATTGCTGTTATAATAATAATCATAATAATCATAATATAAAATAATAATGAAACATTTTATTATTATTATTATTATTATTATTATTATTATTATTATTATTATTATAGTGATAATAGTAGTAATAGTAATAATAATAAGCATAGACAAAATCAGAGGAGTTGTGGCAAATTTCTTTCAAGTTTCACAGTTCATGATATGGAGCTAGCATATCTCATATATCTAATCATAGGGAGTATCAATGTATATACCAGTCTAAGGACTGCTACATCAAATGTCTACAAGGATAACTTCCTCCATTTATGCTATGCAGTTGATGTTGATGAACATACACTAGAAAATCATCTATTCCCAGCTAAACTATACAGTGAGTCTTTATTTAGCTATGCACTAAGCATATCAAATCTGTAGATATCTGAGGGCGTAAATACTTAAAGACAAGAGGGGACATGAAATACCTAAAGGGAGAGAAGGAATGTTTGACCGAATACAAAGATGAGAGAAACAAACGATGAACATCGCTTTCGGGAGCATCTCTTCTCTCCCTCCCTCCATCCCCTCTTATCTCCTTGGCCCTTAGTATTTTCTCAGCTGCCTGCACTGTCCTGCCTCTCTCATGCTCCTATGTGTCCATGTCCATTGCCCATGGGTGATAATGTGGTGTCTGCACTTCTGCCCCTCCATAGATTAACCATGCTTTTGTCGGGGGGGACAAAGAAAAGCCCCTCCCCGCTGCTGAGCCGGGGCTTTCAGCATGGCCCCTTGCCAGGGGAGGCTTTAAAAGGGTGGGGGCGCGTGGCTCCTCTCACTCTCACGGCAGGACAACCCAAGGGCATCAAAGCAAGGTGAGTCCCTGTCCCTCACCCAGCCAGCTAGGGCCGCACAGCCAGGGTAGCAGGCCCCATACTCACACACTCTGTCCCAAACCCCACAACACTGCAGCCATCCACAGGCTCCAGGGCCAGTGGCCATCAGTTTAACCAGTGGGTGAGATAAATTGTGGTGATGGAAAAAATCTCTGTAGCAGCAGGGGGGAAAAATTGGCAGAAAATAAGATAAAGAGATTGAAGGGGAGAGACAAAAAGGCAAAGTAGCCTAGATGAAGCCCCTGGCTTCTTTGACTCTCTTCATTTTTGTGTAGGAACTATAAATAGATGCTGATGCTTCCAGTCCAGCAATTACGCATTCAGGCTGATTCTACTATTCAGGCCTTTATACAGCCAGCGCTTTTCAACCTTCGTAAATACGCTCTGGTTCATAGGCCATTTCATGTGCTATGTAGCGGTTCAGGCCTTTCAGTACATAGAGTGGTGTATATACTGTAGTTGGGCTGTGATGAATAGTTTAGAACAGTGGGTGCTAAACTGCCGGGCTACTCTGGGATTTCAAGCACAGTGTTGCTGCAGTTTTCCATAGCTATTTTGCATGTGCTTCAATTAGCTGTCCATGGATGTGTTTGATAGCCACTGTTGTTGATGCTGGCAAACTTTGACGCTAAACTTTTTCATGTCAGAAATGAATGCACGTTTGGCTAAACTCTCTGCACAGTGGTGTGTGTGTGTGTGTGTGTGTGTGTGCGTGTACCAGTGATTTATTCCCAATACTGAGAATGTGCATAAAGTATTAGAGGCCCTCTTTTCACTGTTACCTCTGCAGATGTTTTGCTCCAACTCTTTTTTAACAGCTGTATCTTCTCCTTCCAGACAAAATGACTCACCACTGCACCAAGTTCTCCGGCCACTGGAAGGTGAGTGTGTGGATGCATGTTATTGTCCAGAGGGCCCCTCAGGGTAGAGGTTTCCCTGAGATACGACCAGCAGTCTCCAGTTAAATGTCCCGACCGAAAAGGCACACAAATTATCACCAGCTCCTTTTATGTGTCTAGTCTAGACAGAGACACTATTTCTTTCCTAGTGGAGGAGATACTGTGAACAGAATAAATCCAGACCAAATTAAGACATATCAAAATTTTCATAACACCATAGGATTGTACCTTTCCCCTCTGTATGAAGGTATTGTTTGGAACCAATTGAAAAACAAATAGCTCCTTAAAAAGGTGTTGGTTAGAATGAAACACCTACTCCCACTTGGGTGCATTTCACAGGTAACACCATTTGATGTTGTACGGCTAAGATGCTGATTTGATCTCTTACATCAGATGGAGGGTTTGTCTCTATGTCTCTTTGAGTTGCGTGTGTACATCAGATGCACTGAAGTGTCCCCGTTTCCCCGTCAGATCATTGTCTTCGACGAGGAGTGCTTCCAGGGCCGTCGCCATGAGTTCACCTCCGAGTGCTGCAATGTGATGGAGTTCGGCTTCGAGACCGTGCGCTCCCTCAGGGTGGAGAGTGGAGCGTGAGTAAAACACAGATACACACAGAAAGAGATGGCTTTACGTCAATTCCAAGGACTAGAACATGCAAAACCCTCACTGTCAGACAAACTGCTCTTTGAGTGTCATAATAGTGTCATATGAGTATATATATGTAAGCACAGCAGCTAGATTCAGTGAGTTTTTGTGGGGTTCATTTGGGTACTTGTGTGTCCATCTCAAGCAGTTTGACTTAGGCCAAGGTGACAAGATGTCACCAGGTGGTGGATTCACCTGTTGGTAGCTGCTCAGACTTTTGGGAGAGAGAGAGAAAGAGAGAGAGAGGTGATGAGAAAGTACCAATTACTAACTCTGCGTCTTCTTCCCCAGCTGGGTGGGTTATGAGCACGCCTCTTACCAGGGACAGCAGTTTGTCCTGGAGAGGGGAGAGTATCCCCAGTGTGATGCTTTCGGCGGTAGCAATGCCTATCACATTGAGAGAATGACCTCCTTCAGGCCTATTGCCTGTGCTGTAAGTTGAACTTGGAATTCTAATCAAATTAGTCCTATTATTTGCATATTGTTTTAAAACTGAGAGCCATAGACTTGTATTTGAGTGACTAACCAAACAGCTGATGTCCCCTGTGTTTCGTTTTCGCCCTCCAGAACCACAGAGAGTGTCGTATGACTATCTATGAGCGTGAAAACTTCCTGGGCCGTAAGGGTGAGCTTAGCGACGATTATCCCTCCCTCCAGGCCATGGGTTGGTGCAACAACGAAGTTGGCTCTCTCAGGGTCCAGTCTGGAGCGTGAGTGTTTGCAAAGGACAATGGTCTTCCTCATTTTATTTCCTATTCTCCTATTTTCTGAGCATCCCTGCGATTCTCTTTTGCAATGACTTCCCTCTCTCTCTCTGATTTCACAACAGATTCGTGTGCTACCAGTACCCTGGTTATCGTGGATACCAGTATATCATGGAGTGTGATCGTCACTGTGGGGAGTACAAGCACTTCAGGGAGTTTGGCTCCCACTCCCAGACCCCTCAGATCCAGTCCATCCGCCGTATTCAGCAGTAACAACTTACTCCAAACCCTCACTCCCATGTGACCCTTCACCTTTGATCCCTGCCCAGTGCTGAATAAACTGTCTTTCTTAAACCTTACTGACTTCCACCCATGTATTTGCTTTTCTCATCCTAAGGGATGAACAATCACGACAGACAGACAGACAGACAGACACAGACAGGCAGATAAATAGATAGATTTTTTCACTTTAAATGAATGAATGTGCTTAAAGTCAAGGGGTTCACAATCTTATGCATGACTGTATTTGCTACACATGGGACAGAACTCTTATAATAACAGAGGAATTAAATGGTATAGGCCAATGTTAAGAATATAATCTATTATGTAAGCTACAGCGTTAGTCACAATGTATTAATCAACAGTAGTCTCTGCACCAGTATGATACTCATAATCTTACCAAAGATGCCTTGTTATATGAAGATTGCTGTGAGTTCAAAAAAGTAAAGTTCAGCTACTACTGGCTGCTAAAGCTTGGTGAATTAGTAGAAATGTGTCCTGAGCAGGTTCTCAGTAGTTTAATCCACTTGGAATTAGCCAGTTTTGAAGGAAAAAATATGTTCCAACAAATTATAATATGATTCAAACATAGATTTGAATCCATTTAAAGGAATTGGTGGGTTGCCCCATATCATCAAAAAACTGGTGTCAGTGAAAACAAATGCTTAATTTCTAAAATGCAGACATCATAGGAATAATCTATTTGTATCCAATATTATTATTCCCTCTCTGTTGTTTACTTGTGTTTATACCCATAATATTACAACAAACCGTTGTTCCAGTGGTTGTTCTGGTTAATTCTAGGAGACACAAGTCATTTTATAATAGGCCTAACCCACATGTTGCCCTGAAGAATAATGTTATACACCTAATATGATTTATTGATACATATTTTTTAAATGGCACATACATTTTGACATTTGAGATGAACACAAAATGTAAAGTTTTTCCATAGACCGCAGCAATGCCCTAGCAGCATTACCATTACTGGCCAGGAAACGGCACTACGTTTCCACCCAAAAAAGAAAATATATAGATCCAGCTCACTGAGGCAGCCTATCGAAATTCATTTATTTTAGCTGTATTATTAATTATCAGACGCGGCTGTAGCACCATTCAGGTTCAATGTGAAGAGTCATTTATACTAACAGGATGAGTAGGCCAGTATTTGAAGCCAATTCGATTTGCTGGCAGCGATTTAACTGAAACGGGATGCAGGCCTATGGCGTGCTTTCAGTGAAATGGGATGTTTACATTAAAATACATCCAACATGTTTGCCCAGTGTTAAGTCTTGTGGGAAATTACTGCGGGTTGGACGACGTTAGTCCCTACAAACCTATATCATTAACAAATTGGCCAAAACCGGGTGCAGGCAAAATTGTGATTAAGACATGTTTTTGTAACGTCATGTGAAGAATATACGGGAAACCTGCCTCCAACACTCAGCACTATGAGGTTCGGTTCCAGCCGACATCCCGTTCCGTGTTTTACGAGCAACTCCTCCGCAGTGGGAGGAAGTTGAACCACAAGGCAAGCAATGCAACACTGCTAGCAAAAATAGAGTAAAAATCTATCGAAGGGGACTTCAATAAACATGTGCCAT
>NW_027605302.1:25000-32620 GCF_048128805.1 Centroberyx gerrardi | reverse complement strand
GTACTGAGTATGTTTCTTGTCTATCCCATAAATCATTTCGCGACACCCAAAACAATCTTGTGACCCCTTGTTGAAAACCACTGAGTTAGTCGACCAATCGGGAGCAGCCAACCAGACAGAACACTAGTCAGACAGAATCCAGCCCACAAGTGAGCCGGCCAATCAGATAGCCGGCTAAGCCCATGTTCTTCCAGTGTGCCAGAATATCAAGCGGCATACAGGCGGCATCAATAGCCTGCTCGCCAACACACACAGTCAGCCACAGAGCCTAGCCAGCCGCCCAACCAGTAAAAACTGCCAGCCAACCAGTCAGTACAGCCAGTCAGTCAGTCAGCCAGCCAGACCATCCAGTCAGTCCAGTCAGTCAGTCAACCAGCCATCAGTCAGTCAGTCAGCCAGCCAACAGCAGTCAGTCAGTCAGTACCAGCAGTCATCACTTCAGTCAGTCTCCGTCAGTCAGCCAGCCAACAGTCAGACAGCCAGTCAGTCAGTCAGCCAGCCAACCAGCCGACCAGTCATCATACATCATCCAGCCATGCCAACTCAGTCAAGCAGTACATCCAGCAACCAGCAGACAGCAGTCAGACAGTCAGCAGCCAGCAGCCAGTCCAGTCATCCAGTCCAGCACTCCAGACAGCCAGCAGTCAGTCAGTCAGTCAGCCAGCTCAACAGTCCAGTCATCCATCAGCAGGCCTAGCCAGTCCAGTCAGTCAGTCAGTCAGCCCACCAGTCAGTCAGTCAGCCATCCAGCCAGTCAGTCAGTCGCAGCCAGCTCAACCAGTCAGTCAGTCAGCAACCAGTCAGACCGTCATTCAGTCAGTCAGACTGCAGTCCATCAGCCAGCTCAGTCACGCAGTCAACAGCATCAGAAGTCCATTCAGTCAGTCCAGTCAGCCAGTCAGTCAGCCAGTCCAGTCAGCCAGTCAGTCAGTCCAGTCAGTCAGCGTCAGCCAGTCAGTCAGTCCAGTCAGTCCATTCAAGCCAGTCAGCAGTCAGTCAGTCAGCCAGTCAGTCAGCCAGTCCAGTCCAGTCAGTCAGTCAGCAAGTCAGTCACAGCCGAACAGTCAGTCAGCCAGCCACAGTCAGTCAGTCAGTCAGTCAGCCAGTCATTCAGCTCAGTCAGCTCAGTCAGCAGTCACCAGCAGTCAGTCAGTCAGTCAGCCAGTCAGTCAGCCAGTCGGTAGCAGTCAGTCAGCAGTCAGTCAGTCAGTCACCAGTCAGTCAGTCAGTCAGGTCAGTCAGGTCAGTCAGTCAGCCAGTCAGTCATCCAGTCAGTCCAGTCAGTCAGTCAGCAGTCAGTCAGTCAGCAGTCAGCCAGTCAGCCAGTCAGTCCAGTCAGACCAGTCAGCCACCAGCCAGTCAGTCAGTCACAGTCAGTCAGCAGTCAGTCAGTCAGTCCAGTCAGCCAGTCAGTCAGTCAGTCAGTCAGTCAGTCAGTCAGTCAGCCAGTCAAGGTGAAGTCCATAAGAAGTCTGACACACTGAGAACTGCTGCTGTGATAAAAATGTCAAGTGTAAAGATCAGAGGGGACACAAGGCACTCAGTGTATGTGTGTGTGTGTCGGTATGTGTGCATGCATGCCTCTATGCGTGTGTGTGTGTATGTGTATGTGTGTGTGTGTGTGTGTGTGTTTAAATGCATATAGCAGGGGTGTCCAGGAAGCCGAGGGTTAAAAGGGGAGCGGGCCGGCTGCTTTCACACCGAGCTGGGCCGACATTTTAGGATCCCCCCCCCCCCCTCCTGCTGCTACGGACGCCAGCCATTCCTACCTTGTGTGGTGTTTATTTTGGCTCAGCGCCCCCACCGGCCCACTAACCCCCCCCCCCACCCACCCACCCACCTCATATACTCACATACTGGGTGTCATGTGATCTTGGCTATAAGACTGTCACCTTGTTGCTCCAGTGGCTAAATCTACTAAAAGTGTGTCTTTGAATTCCCTGCGCTCCTCTGTCTTTTCCCCCATCTCCCACTTCTCTCCAGCGATGAACAGCAGCGGCCAGGAAGGTTTCAGGAAGTCGGCTTATGACCGGAAGGTTGCCGGGTCGAATCCCTGGGTGGAAGGAAGCGAGTGAGTAACCGCTCCCTCCTCCCTCGGTAACTACCGTCCGGCTGCCCTTGAACAAGGCGCGGAAACCCCAACTGCTCCGAGGAAGCTGTTAAGAGGCCAGCAGCAGCGTACCGCGCCGGTAATAAAACTTTATTTATATACAGTAGCAGCTTTCATACTGTAGTGCAGCTGAAGGTGCTTTACGAGTAGTACTAGGTCAGATAGAAATATGAAGACGAGACAGAGAGGACACGGCAGAGGAACGATATTAAGAGAAATGACTGTCAAGAGAAGCAAAAAGTACATAAGAGCAGCTGCTTTACTGTTTTGCAGCAGCTTCATCCTTGAAACGATGAACCCGGCTGCTGCTGTAAGAAACACTGTGGTCTTTGTCAACTTGCCTGGTTAAATAAAGGTTAACATGAGAGAAGTTAAAGGAAAAACCCACCCTCTGACACCTCTTACACTGTTTACATATTAATCTGTGAACTTGTTGCATTCAGCTGTGGGTTATATGTGTAGGTGGAGTAGTAAGAGCAAGAGAACGAGAATTTTTGCAGTTGAGTTGCAGCACGTAGTCAAACCCCAACCGGTCTTGTGGCTGCAGTGCATTCTGGTCTCGCTCCTGCTCCTGTGGGTGGAGAAATTGGTCTCTTTCCTCTTCTCCGATGGATTTCTCCCTGTATGATTGTTGAACGTCTCTTGGTGCAAAATGGCGGCTCCAGAAAGAAGCCCTCGCTCTTTGATTCTGAGGGACTGACACCAAAACCTGACGTTGATGCTTTACGTTTGATGTTGTAGGAATGCAAGGTACATTAAAGTGTCTCTCCCTTTTTATCTTTCTGTCTTTTTATCTGAACCCAAACCCTAAACCCTAAACCCTTGTAGAACTGAGGACCGGCGGGCAAAATTTCTCCTTTAATGAAGTACAACATTTTGGCAAAGAGACTCTTTGATCAGCATGTGGAGAGATGAAATATATTTTAATGAACATGGATCCCAGAGCAATACTGAAGTTATCATTCTGGGACTTGGGTTAAAAAAAATGGAAGGAAGGAATGGAACCTTTTACCCTTTTTCCCATTGAGGTATTAAAGCTGCAGGAGGCAACTTTGCACACTGGCGGCTCCAAATGGCAGCGAGAGGTAACTGTTTGAAAAAATTGAACTTCAATACCCAGAAATCCTGCGCGGTGAGGTCAGTGAACGCCACACAGCTCGCTCGTGTTTACCAAACCAGCCGGTCTGTGATGCTTTATACCAAAGGAAACCAAAGAGACGAGAGAGGAGGAGATCTAACGTCGGTGAGTCCAGCTTTCTCTGCTGCTGTTTAGGACAGTGGTTCTCAACGTGGGGTCCGGGGACCACCAGGGGTCATTCGGGGGGGTTCCAGCGGGTCCCCAGAAAATTGATGAATTCTCCACCATTATTTCATTTACAAGAATTTAACACAATTAGAGAATGTAGACTAATGACTGTTTTGATCATATAGTTTCTCTGTTTTCTCTCAACCTACAATACAGATAGTCATAGAATTCTGGACAAAATCATATCTAACAATAAAAAATATTCACGGCTTTGGGTTCAAGAGACAAAATCTCATCAAATGGGGGTCTGTGGCTCTAATGTGGACTAAATTAGGGGTCCTTGATATGAAAAAGGTTGAGAATCCCAGGTTTAGGAGACAGTTTGGAAATCAACAGTGTCTCAATTAGAGGGGATGGAACGCTTTTCTCTTCTGCAGCTCCACTTTGTGATTTAGGCTGATTAAACAGGTGTATTTTTTACATTAAAATCTTGCTTACAGTGCAGCTTTAGCGAAACTCTTTGACCCCACTCCACTCTCTTTACACATGTTATCAGATCGGTATCAGTGAAGACAGACAGTGTGTCAGCATGTACTGTCTGCTTTCACCCAGATTCACCCTTATATAGCCACGCTTTCCCAGGCAAAGTGCTACTCAGCAAAACAACTTCAGACAGAAATGGTAACTGAAGATTTTTTGTTTGAAGAGAAGACATTTATTTTATTAGTTTTTCGGGTGGTAACAATGATTCGTTTTTAACAGCTCTCTCTCTCCTCTCTCTTGGTTTCCAGGGAGGAATTTGTTTATTGGCTGCGACGGTGATGAAGCTGTAAACGCCTGTTAGTGCGGCTGTAATCCCCGGGCTGGATCAGGAAGCGTTTAAACCTAAGCCCGTTTCTTACTCTGGGCTTTTTGGAACAAGGCTTCACCGCATGCTTCCGCTGGCCGCCTGCCAGACTGCTCTCACACACACACATGCACGCACACACACACAAGACACGCACACACACACACAGAAACATGAACGCACGTGCACACATAAATACATGTAGGTGCCACACACAGACAGGAATAGTTGTATGCACGTTAACACAGACGCATGGTATCACATACATGCAGATAAGCATGTAAACATGTAAATAAACAACAAACAGGTGCAATACTTCCGTAAAATTTTATGCATGTTCCAAAATGAGACAAGCACCATTTGAAAAATTGACGCCTTCTATTACAGAATGATTGACCGTACAAAGTTAAGACAAATGATGGTACTTTTTTTTTAAGGTTAGTAGGTTAAATCCTGGGTTGACAAAATGATAATATTTGAACAGACTGGATCCTGTAAGTTTTAGAGATATCAAATGATGAACTTAAAGGACTACACTAACTTTTTGGGAAAGTTTTTGGGCTTGTTAGTCAATCAATTTTACATGTTACGATAAAAACATGCCACCAAAATCATCTCTTGTGTCTCTGGTAGGTATTTCTGTCCTGTGCACATGCTAATACGTTAGCATACAGTAGGTTAAGTGCCTATAGGAAACTAGCATTGTGTAACGTAAGGAGATAGACCTTTTAGAGTTGGTGTTGGTTTTTTCCTGCCAATCCTCTCGTCACTTAAAGTGGACCAACGGGCAGATTTCCCAAAAAGTTGTTGTACTCCTTTAACGTGATGATTTTCTTCCCCCAGGTCATTACTGTAGGCAGCATTTTAGAAATGAAGCCCTCATATTCATGCACATATACACATATCGACACAAATGCACATACACTGAATGTACAAAGGGTCATCTTCCTGATATTGAGTTTTTGCACAATCCACATCTCAAGTTGTCTCAAAGCTTAAAAATCCTTCTTTAACTCGCCTGCTTCTCTTTGTCTGCATCTCCTCCTTTTTGATTGGTGTAGATTTAATAAGGGAAATCAATAAGGCATAATGGCTTTCACCTGGATTCACTTTGCCAGGTTCTGTACACACAACAAGCCGATCTTGTGATGTGCTCGTTTCTTCTTATTGTGTTTTTTTTTTTTTTTGTCTTTTGACGCCCCATAAAGCACTTTCCTGTTTTCTTAAGAACACACTTCCTAAATCTGTTTGACTCAACATAATGGCATGCACACACACACACACAGGTGTAGTTCAGAGTCTGTTATAAAAAGGCTTACATGTCAACAGCAGACCTACCGTTGTTCCTAAACAGAGCTGTTTACAGTGTAATCAGCCGCATAAAGGATCTCAACTAAACCCCAAACAGCTCCGGCCCTGATAGGGGAGATGCTGATCTAATCGCAGACTATGGGAACCGAGCCTGCAGTATTGAGTCAACAATTTACCTTACGGATTTTATTTTCCTAAACTAAATCCAAGGGAAAACACAAAATATCACATGATAGCATATATTACTGTCAGGTTGTGTTTTATTTTGAGGGGGAAAAAAAAGCTGATCCAAATTGTTGCCCCCAGGCTTTTCGCTTGCATCATTTCATTCAAAAAAAAATCCTTTCTACCTTCTTTCTTCTGCTCATATTTCCTCTTCAAGCGCTTCTGATCATTCTAAGGAAAAGGGATTTTATTCTTCCTTATTATTGGTTTGCTGTCATGTTGGTGATGTAGGATTTGAAGCTTGTTTTACTGTTGCACTCGTTGTAAGTCTCTCTGTATAAGAGCATCAGATGACTAAAATGTAAACATGTACCTTGGAAACTAGCCACCTACCGCTGTGTGCACTGCCAAACTGGCTCTGCTGAATGTATTATAACAACGAGATACATATTCCTCATTGGTTCTCAATGGAACAAAGATAATTACATTGGTAAGATGCCTTCAAGGTAAGCTGGCAGTGCATTTTCCAGATAGGCCTACTGGGTTTGGATCAAAAGTTAAAGTAAGTTGAAAGTTATTAGTCCATACACCTAATACTGTATGTATCCCAGGTTCTCAGAGTATAAGTGTGTCCTTAAATCATAAAAAATGACTCGAGCACACTGGTCTTCTTGCTACTTCACTTTATGTGGAAATAATTGGCAAGGATCTTTATCGGGGCTGTGAAGGAGCAAGAATAATTGTGTGCTTGAGTCATTTTTTCTGATTTAACGTCGCTTGGAAGTTGAAATGTGAGTTGGTGGCATCAGGACAACAGTGGAATTTAGTTGTGTGACTTTATTTTGTGACCCTGATATGTATAATGCTTGTTGGTTTAATGTGTTAAAATTAAACAAATAAATTCTATCTATCTAGCTGAAAGCTATGCCATCCATCCACCAACTCACCCACCCATCAATCGATCCATCAGTCAATCAATCTCATTCTGAACATTTCAGTTTCTCACCACACCTAGTCCAAACCACAGCTGCAGCTTGTTGCACTGATTTTTTTTTCCCATGTTCCCAACCTGTTAATTACCTGCCTGATAAACAAGTTAGCTAACAGCAGAACCGGGCTGGAACTGAGCCGACTGGTGGGAACATTCCTCTTTTTACTGCTGTTATAATGGATGTTGTGGATGGTATTTGTGGGACAAAGCATTGGCATGTTGTGTAAGTATGAGGTGGCTCTCTACAGCGGCCTGACTGCAGTCAGTTCACTGTGTGAGCCTATGGAAAAGTATAGGGAGCAGACATGAACACTGTAATGAAAATCTCTGTCATCATGTATAAAGTGCTTACAAAACAATGTAAGTACAACTTACCTGAGAGGGCACTTTATTGTGATTATTGGTGTGATGGAGATGTGTCTACTCATAGTCCCATGATGTCACGTGCATTTCCTACCAATATGGTGCTTTACAATACGCACAGCTCATTGGCTGATGTGGCTGCTTTGATTACAATCACCTGTTATTTTCCTACCAAGGTGGCCGTGTGGTGGCTTTTTCTATCCTGGTTGTTATTTGCATACAGCCAATTCTCCAGTGGACCCACATAATGGCACCAACTGTAAGCTTCCATGTAAAAATACAATACAATTGCAATCTCCCTGGTTACTAGAATATAAACCATCTAGCCATTTATTATGAGAATTATTAGCATTGTTGGAACATGTCTTTAAACAGTCCTATTGCTTGCCTGAAGCTACCCATTGTATAACACAGGTTAATGCACTAGCATAAGGCCACTGTAAATTGTTATAAATTACATATGAGGTTTTGTTATTCAGCCTGGAAAGTCGCCTTGGAAACACCATGCCGGGAATATTTTGGATCCCGTGCTTCCTATCCCGTGTTTTTCCAAATAACTTCAGTCGATACCAGACAAGACAAACATT